>NC_141615.1:41184183-41375472 GCF_047967505.1 Dipteris shenzhenensis
TTTTGGTAATTACAAAAGAAAGTTTTTTATAACAAAATTTCCCTTGCTTGCAGGGTGATACAAAATTGTTCTTGTGAAATGATGAGTAACAAATGCATATACATGTCGGACATATACAACAGTGTTTGTAACAAAATTACCCTTTCGAAAGGGCGATACAAAATTGCTCAAACGAGCGGATATACAAAATGCTACTACCACTACTACTCATCCGTCTACCATCTTCGTCTTGTTGGCCTGTTCCTTGGTCCTCGACACCTGCGTCTTCTCCCTCATCCTCGCCACTTGCATCTGATCCTTGGACCTGTTGATCGCTCGCCTCCAATGATGGGACGCTTGAGCTTTGACCCTAAGAGTGAACCATATAAATCGAAAATTAGATTGGAACTTAAATTAAAAAGTGAGATTACAAGTAGGAGTAAACTTATACCGTGCGAGCAGCCACCTCAGCCCAATCGACCGTCGCTCCCATTGCCTCTTTCTCAATGAACCACGGCTTTGTTCCTATCCAAAATGCGCGTCGCATCTCTGCATCTGTAGGAAGATGACCCATCGCAGCTTGTTGTGGATCCAATTTATGAGAGTTTGAGTTAGCTAAAGTGCATGTAATATGTAAGTAAAACAAATAGAACAATACATTAAATGAGAAGAAGTAGACTTACCACGGTTGCCTCAAATGCATACCGTCCGCCTGCACCAAAGTGCGAAGTACCTACGACATCCAGCCATCTCTTCGTAGCCCTCCTCTGACCCTCAAACATTTCGGGATGGTCCCTATGTTGCTTCTTGAAGTACTTCCAATCAGCTTTGTCTGCCCAGCTAGGTTTAGCCAACCCCTTTGTGATGGAGGTATGCAAGGTTGATCTACGATGCTTCAGGACCAAACCCATGCGCTCTCGCATCTAATCATCATTAAACTCCACATTTGGTGGATTAGGGTATCTTTGTTTTAACTCATCGATCACCGCCTGCTTCTTTTGGGTATCTTGATACCGCCAATCGATATTTATGCCGCTCTTGAAGTGATGACTCATCAACCTCCTCATGGCGGCCATCACTGCTTTGCCCTTTTTATCTTCTATTATCTCTCCGGCAGATGTGATTTGATAGGAGAGATCCCCTGATGAGTAAGGGGGACTGACGGTAGCAGAGTCTAAAGGAGTGGAAGCTGCGTGAGCGCTTCCAGAGCAAGGAGTAGCAGTGGGACTAGGAGAGGGAAAGGGACCTGACTGATACTATGTCTCCAGACCAAGTGGAGACCTAAAGGAGCATGAGTGTGCTGACTCGTCTACATCTCCCGAGTTAGCACAACATGAGCCGCCCATCCTACTCTTCCTTCCCTTGCGAGAGGCATGTGCAGGTGATGATCCCGCGGTCGAACGGGCGCGAGGGGATGGCTGGGTAGTACGTCCACCCCTCGGTGTAGGGGAAGGAATTGCTGAGGTCCTCTGAGAGAGCAGAGAGAAGAATCTCGCTGCCTCCTCATCGCTCATCTGCACTACAAACTCATCGGGACTACCGACAAAGCCATGCGCAGCTAGCAAAGGAGTTCCCCGAGGGGTAGTCACAGTGCTATGTGGAAGAGGAGTCGGACCAGGGGTAGTCGTAGTGCTAGGTCCGAGAGGAGTCGGACCAGGGATAGTCCTCGGGGTAGTCGCCTGAGAGGAATCAAAGTCCTCTGGAGCATATAGATCGTGAGCTCTCCTCCTGCGAGGCTGTCCATACTCGTCGGATGAGCGACGTGATCCCATGTCTAACATAGACACAAACACGAAAACAGAAAACAAAAAAACAAACATAAGCATAGGCATAGGCATAGGCATAGGCAAGAAGAAAGAAGAGGGAAAGGAAAGAAGAGGGAAAGGAAAGAGGGAAAGAAGATGGAAAGGAAAGAAGAGGGAAAGGAAAGAGAAGAGGAAGAAAAGGGAAATAGAGAATAAGAGTTAGAGAGAATAAGCTCATGCTTATGCCTATGCAGAAATAGAGAATGAGAGAAGGGGGAAATAGAGAAGGGGAAAGGGATGAGAGGGAATGAGAGAAGCATAAGCATAAGCTTATGCGGAAATAGAGAATGTGCTTATGCAGAAATAGAGAATGAGAGAAGCATAAGCTCATGCTTATGCTTCTCTCATTCTCTATTTCTGCATAAGCTCATGCATAAGCATAAGCTCATGCATAAGCATAAGCTTATGCGGAAATAGAGAATGAGCTTATGCGGAAATAGAGAATGAGAGAAGCTTCTCTCATTCTCTATTTCCGCATAAGCTCTTGCATAAGAGAAAGCTTGTGCGGAAATAGAGAAATAAAGACGGGGGAAAGCTTATGCGAATGAGAGAAGGGGGAAAGAGATGAGGGGGAATGAGAGAAGCATAAGCATAAGCTTATACAGAAATAGAGAATGAGCTCATGCGGAAATAGAGAAGGAGAGAAGCATAAGCTTATGCTTATCACAACAACACAAAGCAACTATAGACGCACTTGGTAGATGCGCAAAATAGCGGGCGCGTCTATAGGCATTGCCCTAGTAGAGAAATTATGGGCGCGTCTATTAGCGCGGCTAAATGCTCGTCTATTTGCGCATCAATCACCGCATTTATTTGCACGTTAGACTTGAGAAAATACGGGCCCGTCTAACATCCCGTCTATTAGCGCGTGTATTTGCGCGTTTATTTGCGCGTTTACACTGAGACTCAGACGCGCATTTAGACGCGTGGTTAGACGCGCTCCAGAGAATACAGAAAGTGAGATTTTGGTGTACATCATTGCTTTCCAAACATTGCCCATGATTACCAAAGCACATAATTTTTTGCAAGCCCACATATACAAGAATTAAGGGAAATGAGGAGAATGAGACAATATGTAAAATAGTTTTGCCAATATCAATTGTGGGGCTACGGTTCAATCTCATCCTCAATGAGATCAACCCTTGCCAAACTATCTACTTCAAAATCCAAACAAGTGTTTAGATCTACAAATACATTCAACCCACTACTACTTGTGCCACTCATGTGCTCATCGAAATCAAGATCTCCAATGGTAGGCTCATCCTCACGGGTAATGCCGGCCTCAATATCTATACCTCCTATCTCATCATCATCCTCCTCTCTTGTATCACGGTCATCATCACGTCCATGGCCATGATCATCCTCCATACGCTCCATATTAGTAAATGTACTATACATCACTTTGGAACGTGGCATAATAGGTATGACATGCCACCACCTATTATCCACCATTGGTTGATAGACAACCTAATTCAAATACAAATACAATCATGTTACTTTTCTTGCATCAAATATTTAAAAGCGAGTATTTTTATGTGTGTGCACAGTACCTGTTCACATTGTTGCGGTAGTATTAGTGTGTCCTTCCTACTTTGCCAAAACTTTGTGGAGTCAATAGTTACAAAGCCACTTGCATGGCGTTTGATTGTTGCATTAGGGCCTCTTTCCACCACGTCCTTAAACCACTTTACATCCAAAACATACACAAAGAAGCGTCGAAAGTCAAGCATAATGATATCTTGGATTATGCCACAATAATCATCCATGACTCCATTGGCTCCCTCAAAGCTAGCAATGACGCCGCAATCTTGTGTGTTTCTCTTATCATCAATCCGTTGTGTTCGAAAATGCTTGCCCTCACACCATATAGCATTGAACATAGTGCACTACACCAAGAAAAAATCAATTAAATAAGCAATCTAAATTATAAAAACCTCCTAACTTATGCATAGCATTCTATATACCGACCTTGCTCATGCATCCCCTAGCATACTCCCATTCTTCCATTGTGATATGCATCCCCTCGTCTTTCTCTGCTTTCTCCATTTCATCAAGTAGCCAATCCACATGAATATCCTTTGGAAGTGCTCTTAGACGCTGAGGGTATGGTACACGAGATCCGTGGTGTGTACGAAAGAGGGCCCTTTCTTCTTGTCTTCTTGCCTTTGCATCCTCGTATCTTGTCACCCATCTTTTCATCACATCACTATTAAGCACGCAAAAGAGGTTGATACTATTACGCAACTTCGTGTCTATTACTTTGTTGCGTCCTTTTCCTTGAGGCACAATAGAGGTCATCCTTAGGTCTTCATCATCTCTCCATAGTCGTGGGAGAGAGCTATCCACATCAACAAGAAACTCAGAAATATATACAAGTGACTCTTGTACCAACCAACCCTCGGCCATGCTACCTTCGGGTCTTGCATTTTGTCTCACGAAGCCCTTCAAGGTCTTCATGAAGCGCTCGAGGAAGAACAACCATCGTGCATGTATAGTACCGCATATAGCAATCTCATCCACCAAATGCACTATGAGATGTAGTTGGCTTGTGAGAATAGAACGTGGAAATGTCTCCTCCACTAAACAAACCGCCTCCACTGACATAACTCGAGCATTCTCAAGCATGGTGGGATCTATTTCCTTTGAGCTCACATACCTCACAAGCTCGCCCATCTTGTAAATACAATCTTTCACGTCCTTTGATGCACTATGTGAAATGCTAGTAGGTAGTATGAACTGAACCCGCGAGGAGGTGGTTGATTAGTTGCTTATAGCTATTCACTCACAAATTTGAAAGGAAAAAGATATTATGCATATAAAATACTTACTTGGAGCATCTTGTGCCAATCATGAGATTTCAAGCCATATAATTGCTCTACACCTCTTTTCTTGCTCTTTGTAAAGGCTCCCTTCAAACACCTCATGCATCCAGTGGGAGTACGAATCGTAGTAATAGCGCGCTTCACCGTCGCCATCTCTAGCTTTGATAACATCCACGGTGCACGAGGTAAAAAAACACGCCCATTTGGTCTCTCTTGAGGCCAAGCTTCACGCATCCTCCCTGTGGTACGTAGATCCTCCCTTATGCCTGCCGAATCTCGTGTCCCATTCAAATGCTCCCAAATGGTAGATGCCACATTCTTGAAGATATGCATGGGATCGAGCAGGTGATTGATCTTGAGGTGGGACCAATATGGTAAACGATAAAAGATGGAGTATCTAAACAAAATAAAGTGCTAGCGTGCAATCCTCACTTTCAACCAATATAGCCAATCTTTACTTCCAGCCAATAGTTACAAATCCTTACCGGCTCATGCCAAGTGGTGGAGGAGTCGTGGAACCGTCCCAAATTCTCATCCAATCTCCCGCGGTGAGTGATTGTGGGAGGACTTCATTCCAAGGGGCAACATATCTAGGATGATCAGGTGGGAGAAATCGATGGTGATTCTCATAGATGACCTTATTCAATGCGTCTGCCCGTGAGGCAACTAGCGAAGGACCACAAACAGGACATGCATGGTAACCCGATGTAGTGAGACCTGAAACAATAGATGCAATTAAGAGTGGAAGGTGGGTTTAGGGTGCCACGTCCTTGCCTATTCATAATTAAAAAATGCAATGCTTACCTGAACACTCGCCATAGCCTGGGAAGTCATGCATCGTCCACATCAAGATTGCTTTGCAGTTGAAGTCTCGTGACGAGGGAGGCCTGCTCACATCATGCACCTCGATACCTCTCCAAAGTATCTCTAGCTCATCAATCAAAGGCTCCAAATAAATATCAGGGTTTTTGACTTTATGTTTCCCTGGAATTAGAAGGGACAGCATGACATGTCCTTTCTTAATAGCCATAGAGGGTGGAAGATTGTAATTCACCAATACCACTGGCCATGTTGGAACACTGAAAAGAAAGAGTAGAGTGGACACAAACTCAGAATACTTGCTTATAGAATGAAGAAGAAAGAGGTCCTTAAGTAGGCACCTCATACAAGGTCACTGACATCACTGATGACCTCAAAGCTCCTCAATCATCTCCTCAATCTGCTCCTAGATTCACTCAATCATCCTATGTGGCTTTTCCACGACCTAACTGTGCTTGTGGGCACCTAACTGTGCCTCTAGCACTCACACATAGAAACATAAGGTGTGCCTGAGGCATACACCTTGAGATATCCCAACAAACCCCCCCTCAAGGAGATGCCTCAGGCTATGTCAAGGATACATCTAGTCTCATAGTTTCTCATGCCATCTCATGGTGGTCAAGGATAAATCTATGGCTAGGTTCTCATGCTAGCAAGGGTTCCCTTGGGTGTAAGGTAAACAGAAAGGGATACAAACAGACCTTCCAATGGTTATCTCCCCTGCATGTACATGCACACAATGTCTGCAGGAGGTACCATGGAACAAAACATACACATGGCCTACATCATAAGGTGACCAGAGGTGTTTACAAAACACACAAAACACAATAGTTTATTTTCATTCATTTTGGAGGACTATCCAGGCTGAGTACCTTGACATTAAAAGAGTGATCTGGAGCATACATAGAGATGAGTTTAAAATGCATAATCTTCATGGGATGCCTCATCTTGTGGAGGCAAAATATCCATGTCAAGGCAAGGTCTTACCACATGGGCAGTGTCTAGTGCCTTATAAGATGGTACTATGATAGAACAAGTGGATCTGAAAGTCATATCCTTCATGAGAACAATTATCTTGTCATCTCCATAGTTGTGTAGAGAAGCATATCTTAGGTGTCTGACCTTCATCTTTTTCTTGTACTTGGAGTCAAATAAAAATGCCATGAGAGTGTAGATCTCTGTATTTGCTTCCTTTTTGGCAACCATTGTTTTGGCAATCTTCAATAAGGAAGTCAGGTTGGCATTTTCATCCTTTGTAGCATAACAAGACATTGCTTTATGTTTTGGCTTTTCACATATTTGGCATAAGCAAGCCATGAGAGGCTCTAACCCAGGTATTGGGTAGTGTCTTCTCTCTTACAGGGCTTAGAATAACAACTGAAATGCTTCAAAATATAAGCATTTAATGTAGCAAATAGTAGTGACTAGTTTTCAAACAATGATGCTACTTTTTGCATGCTTCATAGGAGTGGATGAAATAAACACTTTCCAATCACAACCAGGTCTAGCAAGTCAAAAAAAAACTGAAGCAACACTTGTAGTGAAGTTATTGAAAGCTTCAAAAGACCAGAAATGCTAGAGTAGCATTTTATGTAGCATCATCTTCAAAACTTGTCCAAAACTGTCAAAAATGAAAAGCTGAACTTGGAGGGCTTGTAGCTCACTCTTCAAAGCAAAGAAAAGAGGGCTTTCTGAAGCAAAAGAAAGCTCATATACCAGAGAAGGTCCAGCACAGAGGTTGGACGAAATGGTGCGCACTTTTGCCCGGGAGAGTTGCTACAGGCTGAAACTGAGTTTTGACGATTTCTCCCTCGTTACTGAACCAAATGACTTGAAAAATGGCTCAAAATCTTCGTCTTGAGGTCGCCCATCTACTCCTAAGAGGGCTCAGGCAATGGCGGAGCAGGCAGGGAGTATTGAACAACAGAAGAAATTCGCTGTTTGGAGAATGGCAGCCACCACAGACGTTTTTTCTTCAATTGCTTGCAGGTGGAAGTTTGCCCATACTAGAGGAGTTTCCAGCTCAGAGGGTTTGGGCAATGGCTGTTTGTAGATGGAGAACCAAGCTCTCAAAGATTTTGGGAAGAAAGAGGAAAATGGAGAAGAAGAAGATGAAGAAGAAGATGATGATGTGGCAAAAATGGGCTCAAGGGGGATCAAAGGGCTCTGATACCATGTTGGAACACTGAAAAGAAAGAGTAGAGTGGACACAAACTCAGAATACTTGCTTATAGAATGAAGAAGAAAGAGGTCCTTAAGTAGGCACCTCATACAAGGTCACTGACATCACTGATGACCTCAAAGCTCCTCAATCATCTCCTCAATCTGCTCCTAGATTCACTCAATCATCCTATGTGGCTTTTCCACCACCTAACTGTGCTTGTGGGCACCTAACTGTGCCTCTAGCACTCACACATAGAAACATAAGGTGTGCCTGAGGCATACACCTTGAGATATCCCAACAGGCCATACACTGTAAGACGTGCTTTTGAGACCAAATGGGTTCACACCGTCCATACCCACGTCCATACCCAATCCAAGTCTCAAGCTCCTAGGTTCTTCCTTGAAGCTTGGCCATGTGTCTTCAATATGCTTCCACGCAGGAGAGTCCGCGGGAGTTCTCCACTTGCCATCGGTTGATCGATGGGAGGAATGCCATGACATGAGCTCTGCAATAGATTTGCACTTGAACATATGTTGGATGCAAGGGATTATGGGAAAATGTCGCAATACCTTACGAGGCACGTCCAAGGTTTTGAGATTTGCTCTATATCTTGCCTCTCCACAAGTAGGACACTCTCTTGCATCCTTATGTAGTCCACGAAACAAAACACAATCGTTGACACATGCATGGATGCACTTGTAATCTAATCCTCCAAGAGAGGTCACATGTTGCCTTGCCATATCTCTTGAGGTCGGTAATTTATTCTCCCTTGGAAGCATTTTACACAATAGCCTGCATGTGAAGACCATAAATGAGGAAAAGCATTCGAGTAATTGACCCACGCGCATAATTCACCATGTTTGCAAAATCGACTTTAAATTAAAGCTTACTTGAGTAATGCATTCAAACTTGCATTGCTCCATCCATAGATGGTTTGCAAGTTTAGTAACTCAAGGGAGGCACGTAGAACAGAGAATGTGCACCCCTCAAACAGTGGAGTCGATGCTACGGTAAAAAGATCATCCTGCTCCATGCTATTATCCCTCCCTTGATGGACATATAAATCCCGCACCATATCATCAAACACCTCCTCCTCCACGGCTTCATGAGGTAATGGTGGAGGGCTACTATCACCATCACTCCATGCATCCGTAACGGTCCCTCCTGAAGATCCCACCTCATATCGCCGACGCTTCGCCTCCTCATGATGGGCATAGGGTAACATGTGCGGGTGTGGCATTGCATCCTGTATCAAATTAAAATGGGATCATTATAACTCAAACATATGAACACCCATAGGTATCTCAATCAACCTTAACTTACAAATCCTTACCCTGTTTATGGTCACATCCCATTCTCCATACTTTGAGATATGATTGAGCGTAATCCTGCGTGCACGATACATGTTTCCTCGACATCGATCACACAGACATTTGATTTTTTGCTCCAACCACATTTCGCGATGGTGGATACGGAGGGATTCATCCTCACTGGAGCTGCTTGTTGAAGATGGAGACATCCTACAAACAAACAACCCACCAAATTTGCTCTTCTTCAAATGCTTAACTTAAAAACTCTGTGTCGCGTCTATCGCCACGTCTATCATCGCGTCTAATGTCGCGTCTACCTGCGCGTCTAAATGCCCGTCTACTCTGTGTATTTAAACGCGCCTGTAGACACGCTAATAGACGCGACTATAGACGCATTTACTCTGTGTATTCAGACGCGACTATAGACACGCTAATAGACGCGACTATACCCGCGACTTTTAAACCTGCTTTTTGGCGCACCGCTCGCTTTGCTTTTCTTTTGACTACTTAAACTTCGCGAGTGGCTTTCTTCCTTCTTTATTAGCAGTTCTATAGATTCGAAGCTTAAGAGAGAGCCTCCCATACACAGTTCCAAGCTTTCACTCAAGACAAAGGGACCGTACCTACACAGCTTGCTTCCAAGTCTAAAGAAGAGGAGGAGTACGAACAAGGAGAAGAAACAAGTTTGGAAAAGAAAGATCCTTCCATACCTTTTTCCAAGTAAGTCCTTTTGAAGTTGTTCTTGCTTGCTCTTTCCAGTTTTGTACTTTTTTGCATCCACGAAACGCAGCATCTAGGTATGAGCGACACGTTCTTTTGTCGGGCGAAACGTCCTTTTCCACTTTTGAGTATTCTCGACTGTCGGAGCGCCTGTACAGAGGCGTCTAAGGGCGCGTCTAAACGTGCGTCTACAGGCACGTCTATATGCACGTCTGGCTTGTTACAGACACACACAGACGCGTATATAGATGCTCAAACAGACGATTTGTTAAACGGAGTTTTAAATGAATTGTTAGACGCGCTTTTAGATGCGTTGTTAGACGGATGTTTGGACGGACTGTTAGACGGATGTTTTGACGGACTGTTAGACGCGCTTTTTAACGCACTGTTAGATGGATGTTTTGACGGACTGTTAGACGCGGTGGTAGACGTGCTTTTACTTGAACTATTAAACGCTCTGTTAGACGCGTTTATAGATGCGAAGATTAGACGGGTCTATAGACGCGCTCTGACAGAGCCTCTTTTTTTTTTTCCCCTTTCTTCTCAGCTCCCAAAGTAATAGATTTGTTTATTTTTTTCCAGTTCAACATGTGGCCAGGAAGTGCTTCTAGCTCACCTGATCCGCGTGAATCGATATGGAAGGATTTATATAATATTTTAGGGCACCCTCCTAGTCCTGCGGAGTTATACGGGTACATGACAGGTACCCTTAACACTCCCCAGGAGTCGGCACTACAGACTCCGAGCCACCCCACACTGCCTAAGATCACCCCAGCGGAGTCCGCACAGCCGTCTTATGCCCCTTCCCCCGTACCGTCTTATGCCCCTTCCCCCATGCCATCTTATGTCCCTTCTGTCATCCCGTCTTATGCCCCTTCCCCCATGCCTTCAGGAGGTCCTTCTGCCTCAGCGAGCCGTCGCCGTACTCCCCAGTCATCGAGACTCGGTTCTCCAGCTACGAGTGGTCAGCGTAGTCCCGTGCAGTCCCCAGCTACGAGTGGCCAGCGTACGAGCTCGACACGACAGGGTGGCAGGCGTAGTAGCAGGGAGAGCGGTGGCGGATGCATGGCACAGTGCTTTGGGCCATGTGGCGGTGAGGAGGATGATGATTCCGATGATTTAGACGTTCCTCTGGGTGATGGTACGATTTATTATGACATCACCCAGACAAGAGGCATCTTGATGGATGCGCGGGGGAAGGATGTAATGGCCTTCATGCGCTCTGTAATTGCTAACAATTACAGAGATTGCTTTATCCACTATAAAGACCACCCAAAGAGGTTGGCTGATGAGACCCTCGCTACTGTTCGCTCTAGGTATCCTAACCCCCCTAATCGCCAGTTCACAGATAAATGGGGGAAGTCAAAGATTGTTACGATACTTAGCAATAAAAGATCTTCCCTTAAGAGGAAGGCACTAGCGGAGCTTGCCAGACTTGAGGCAGGTCAACCTCCAAGGGGCCCGCCCCACACCGCTCAGAAGCGTGAGTGGAAGAAGGCAATGAAGTCAGCGAGGGAGGAGCCCAGTCTGCAGCACGTGGAGGCACGGAGGATCCAGATGGAGGAGTATGGGAGCGCGCATTTTGGAGCAGGGGGTGTTGAATCATGGGAGGCCCAATTTGTAAGTATCGATCTCAAATTATATTGCTTATGTAGTTTATTAGGAGGTTGGTTGTTTCTTTGTACTAATCCCTCCACAAAGTGTATCGCGGTCATGCAGCTTGAGATCGTGAGCAGATACCCTACTCTAGTGGAGACAGCCTACCACCGCCACCATCGCAGAGGAGATACATGGAGGCACTTCTATGATGACGGGTTGATTACTTAGGAGCAGTATACCCGAGCTACTGGACAGGCCCCCCAGGTATTTGAAAGTAATTAAATAATGCCAAAATTATAAGTAAAGATTTGATTTTTCATACATTGATATATGTTGTCCCTTGTTTACAGGGCGCCCCTGCACAAGACGACGAGGAAGACGAGGAAGGAGGTGCAGAAGGGAGCGCAGAAGGCAGCGCAGAAGGGAGCGTGGAAGGTAGCGAGGATTAGTCGTAGAAGTAGTGCTACTATTCTTTTTTGTACTTAAAGCCATTGGCTTGGCTTCGTGCCTCTTGTATATAGACTCCTCTTATTTTTTGTACTTGAAGCCACATGACATGGCTTAGCTTCCTTATTTTTTGTACTTGGAGCCACATGACGTGGCTTAGCTTCGTGCTATATGTATATACAAGCACTTTTTGAGCTTTTAATTTTATTGCGTTTTGGAGTTGTAATATTTTATTTGGAATTGTAATTAAAATGAGGTTGGCTGTAAGAATTGAATTACAGAATGTGGATATGGGATTCTTGTAACAATATAGCATACACAACATACACAGTATTCTGTAAAATTTAAATTAAAAAAGAGGCGCTTCTATCAGTGCGTTTACAAACGCGTTTATATTTGCGTCTGTCTGTTCGACTTGCATCTATATGTGCGTCTATCAAAGCGTTTATATGCGCGTCTATTTACGCGTGTATGAGCGCGTCTATATGCGCGTAAGTCTGATATATAGACGCGCTAATAGATGCGGGTCTCCTGATGCACAAATAGACGCGCAAATAGACGCGCAAATAAGTTTTTTATTTAGTTCATGAAACGCGTCTGTGCGCGCGTCTATGGGTGCTTTGTCTTGTTGTGTATGCTTCTCTCATTCTCTATTATGCTTCTCTCCTTCTCTATTTCCGCACAAGCATAAGCATGAGCTTATGTGGAAATAGAGAAGGAGAGAAGGGGGAAATGAGAGAAGGGGGAAATAGAGAATGAGCTTATGCGGAAATAGAGAATGAGTTTCCGCATAAGCTTCTCTCATTCTCTATTTCCGCATAAGCTTCTCGCATGCGGAAATAGAGCATAAGCATGAGCTTATGCGGAAATAGAGAATGAGTTTCCGCATAAGCTTCTCGCATGCGGAAATAGAGCATAAGCATGAGCTTATGCGGAAACTTAAGCATAAGCTCATGCTCATGCATGAGCATAAGCATGAGCTTATGCTTATGCAGAAAAAGAGAAGGAGCTTATGTGGAAATAGGGAATGAGTTTCCGCATAAGCTCATGCCTAAGCATGAGCTTATGCAGAAACTTAAGCATAAGCTCATGCTCATGCATGAGCATAAGCATGAGCTTATGGTCATGCTTATGCATAAGCATAAGCTCATGCTTATGCTTATGCGAAAAAAGAGAAGGAGCTTATGCGGAAATAGAGAATGAGTTTCCGCATAAGCTTCTCTCATTCTCTATTTCCGCATAAGCTCATGCTCATGCATGAGCATAAGCTCATGCTTATTCTCATGCAGAAATAGAGAAGGAGCTTATGTGGAAATAGAGAATGAGTTTCCGCATAAGCTTCTCTCATTCTCTATTTCCGCATAAGCTCATAGGTAAGCATGAGCTTATGCGGAAACTTAAGCATAAGCTCATGCTCATGCATGAGCAGCATAAGCATAAGCATAAGCTCATGCTTATGCTCATGCGAAAATAGAGAAGGAGCTTATGCGGAAATAGAGAATGAGTTTCCGCATAAGCTTCTCTCATTCTCTATTTCTGCATAAGCTCATAGGTAAGCATGAGCTTATGCAAAAACTTAAGCATAAGCTCATGCTCATGCATGAGCATAAGCATGAGCTTATGCTTATGCTTATGCATAAGCGGAAATAGAGAATGAGAGAAGCTTATGCGGAAACTCATTCTCTATTTCCGCATAAGCTCCTTCTCTATTTCCCATCAGCATAAGCATGAGCTTATGCTTATGCTTATGCTTAAGCATAAGCATAAGCATAAGCTCATGCTTATGCTCATGCGGAAATAGAGAAGGAGCTTATGCGGAAATAGAGAATGAGTTTCCGCATAAGCTTCTCTCATTCTCTATTTCCGCATAAGCTCGTGCATAAGCATGAGCTTATGCGGAAACCTAAGCATAAGCTCATGCTCATGCATGAGCATAAGCTCATGCTTATGCTCATGCGGAAATAGAGAAGGAGCTTATGCGGAAATAGAGAATGAGTTTCCGCATAAGCTTCTCTCATTCTCTATTTCTACATAAGCTCATGCATAAGCAGGAGCTTATGCGGAAACTTAAGCATAAGCTCATGCTCATGCATGAGCATAAGCTCATGCTTATGCTCATGCGGAAATAGAGAAGGAGCTTATGCGGAAATAGAGAATGAGTTTCAGCATAAGCTTCTCTCATTCTCTATTCCTGCATAAGCTCATGCATAAGCATAAGCATGAGCTTATGCTTCTCTCATTCTCTATTTCCGCATAAGCTCATGCATAAGCATAAGCTCATGCATAAATAAATAGAGAATGAGCTTATGCAGAAAATAGAGAATGAGAGAAGCATAAGCTTCTCTCATTCTCTATTTCTGCGTAAGCTCATGCTTATGCATAAGCTTATGTTGAAATAGAGAAATAAAGAAGGGGGAAACTTAAGCATAAGCTCATGCTCATGCATGAGCATAAGCATGAGCTTATGCTTATGCTAATGCTTAAGCATAAGCATAAGCATAAGCATAAGCATGAGCTTATGCTTATGCTTATGCTTATGCTTAAGCATTAGCATAAGCATAAGCTCATGCTTATGCTCATGCATGAGCATGCTAATGCTTAAGCATAAGCATAAGCATAAGCATAAGCACGAGCTTATGCTTATGCTTATGCTTATGCTTAAGCATTAGCATAAGCATAAGCTCATGCTTATGCTCATGCATGAGCTTGAGCTTATGCGAATGAGAGAAGGGGGAAATAGAGAAGGGGGAAAGAGAGAAGGGGGAATGAGAGAAGCATAAGCATAAGAGAATAAGAGGGAAAGGAAATAGAGAATAAGAGGGAAAGGAAAGAGAGAAGGGAAAAGAGATGAGGGGGAAATAGAGAAGGGGGAAAGAGAGAATAAGAGAAGAGGGAAAAAAGAGAAGGGGGAAAAAGGAGAAGGGGGAAAAAAGAGAATAAGAGAACGGGGAAGAAGGAAAGAGTGGGAGGGGAAGAGAGGGTTCCTACGCCCATCACTGCAGCTAGCGCTTAAGGCGCTAGCTGCAGGCCAATGCAAATAACAAAAATAATAAATGGAAAAAAGAGGAAGCACTTACCTGAAATAGTATGTCCCGCTCGGTGTAGTGGACTCGCCCTCCTACAAAAGAGAGAAAACAACCCATTTTTTCAAATAAGATGTTAGTGGAAGGAGGAGATTACAAAAGCAACTTCTTAAAGGGAGGAGACTGAGGAGACAAGGAAAGGAGGAGATTGAGGAGACGGAGAAAGAGAAGGAAGAGAAATACAGAAAAAAGAGGTGAGTTTTCTTTCTTTCTTGAAATCTCGTTTTTTGTTTCAATCCTTTCAAAATAAGCATGAAAACTAGTTTACAGGTTTAGCAATACAAGAAGAAACACTCACAAAACTAAAGCTAACAAACAAACAACCTACATTGTTGAAACAAACTCACCTCTTGAAGGACTTCCTTTCAAGAAACCAAAGAGGGAAAAGGATAGAGAGGGAGTACAAGAGGTAGGAGAAGGGTGAGGAGTGGAAAATAGAGTGGGAGGTTGCTTAGAATAGGTGGGAGGTCGTCGAAAATAGGTGGGAGGAGATTTTGGGTTGCTTACTTGAGAGATTAGGAAATAGTATGAACAAAACGCCATGCGTTTAGCGTTTCGGGTTTTAACCCACAGCGTCGCTATATAGCGATGCTTATTCATCGCTATATAGCGACGTTTTTAATTAAAAACATCACTATATAGCGATGGAACAGAGGAAAGCGTCGCTATATAGCGATGCTTACTGTCACTTTTTTGATGTGGCATCAAGAGAAGCTCAAACATGCTATTTTATAATTGTCAATATCTCCTCTTCATGCTTATGTTGTGAATTTATAACTGTAGATGGAAGGGATGAGTGGAAGCTCGTCCGATGATGTGCCAACGCCCGGGAGCACGAAGTGGCTTACGGAGAGGTTATACTGTCATTGCACTCATTGCAAGCAAGAAGTACGACATCAACGTCGTATTATCATGCGCCACTTGCGGATGTATGGGGAGGAGCTGGAACCAATATCCCCCATTGGTGTTGCACATGTTGATGGATCATCGGTAAGTCAAAGCTATTTAAATTCGCAATCTTATTGTATACCAATAGAAGATCTTATATTTACACGAAATCTTAAAACAGGATGAGGAGGGTGACGAGGGTACACATATACCTTCTCACTTTCAGCAAGACTATAGTCTCCCGGATGATGACGAGGGTATGGTCGACATGATGGATTACATTTTTAGGGGCACTACATCCCACGTACATGTGATGTCAGAGTCTGAGGTCAAAATGTGAGAGTTGCAATCAACACAATTGTACGAGGGTGCTAGGATGTCTAAACTACATGCTTGTCTCTCAATCTTGAATCTACAAGTACAGTATGGGTGGTCGGATACAAGTGTCTCGGCCTTAATGAGGTTAGCCCTTGCATTAATTTGACTCATTATTTGGATATTGTTTGTTTTGAGAATCATCATTTGGATAGTGTCTTTGTCATAGGTTGCTCCAGAAGATGTTGCCTGCACCAAATACCATGCTCGCATCAAGGGATGAAGCGAAAAAGATGCTAACAATGGTGGGTATGGATTTATGATACCATCCATGCTTGCCGTAATGATTGTATTCTCTTTCGTTGTGAGCATGGAGATTTGGCTAGTTGTCCAAAGTGTGGGGAACAATGATATAGAGATGACTTGCAGGGTGAGCGGATACCGGTAAAGGTCTTTAGACACTTTCCCATCATTGCAAGAATACAACACATGTTTCGATGCAAATCCATAGCGGAGTTGATGACATGGCATGCATCTCATCGGTCCACTGATCACACATTGAGGATTCCCGCAGATTGTGCAGCTTGGAAGCACATAGATAATCAGTGGCCGGACTTTGCGAGGGAGCCATGCAACTTACATCTTGGGCTAGCCATGAATGGCGTGAATCCTTTCAAGTTACGCTCGACATCTTGGTCGACATGGCCCATAGTCATGGTGAATTACAATATCCCACCATGGCTAACAATAAAAAAGGGACACCTCATGCTTGCACTACTTGTGCCAGGAAAGTACAAGGCAAAAAACATGGACGTGTACATGGCACCTTTGATAGAGGAGTTACACATATTATGGAGAGGAGTGCAGGTCTTTGATATTTCCAGAGCTCCTAGACATACCAATGATATTTCGGTCAGGGCTATCTTGATGTGGACCATGCATGACTACCCAGGATATGGAGAGTGCGCAGGTACGTGGTTGTGTCTTTACATGTACAATGAGGGATTATGCTTTTTTTACTCTCTTTTGCATGCATGTCTTGTACTAACACATTCATGCATGACGCGTGCAAGACTTGTTACAAGTGGGTACCATGCTTGTTCTGTTTGTGGACCGGCTCTGAAATCGCTTGCACACTACTCCAAACATATGAGAAAAAATGTTTATGAAGGTCATGCTCGATACCTTCGGCTCGACCATCTCGCACGTGGAGGTCAGCTTGATCCACCACCATCATATTTGAAGGCAAGTGATTGGATTTAAGCTTGGAGGGCGAATGGAGAGGAACCTCCTCCTAGTATGAAGAGGCTATCCATCTTTCACGAGCTTCCTTATTGGGGTCAGTTACAAATCAATCATCTCTTAAATCCCATGCATATCTTCAAGAATGTGGGGGCTACTATTTGGGCACACTTTGTTGGTTCCAAGGACTCGAGAGGAGTGCGAGAAGACTTGCGTGCTATGAATAGGATGTCTCGTTTGTGGCCCCAAGTGCATGCTTCGGGAAAAGTTGTCCTCCCAAAAGCAATGTGGATCCTCTCTACGAGGGAGGAGGCAGTGGTCAAGGCAGACATTGCCTCTTTTCAAACACCGACAGGGTACATGCGTTGCTTGAAAGGAGCATTTTCAAAGGACAATAAGCTTAGTGACCTCAAGTCCCATGATTGGCACAAGGTCTTACAGGTATTCTAAGTAGAATTAGTGTACCGATAATAGTGATGCGTTAGCGTAATTATTATTATGTTATATTGTTGACATGACTTCATTGTTGCTTTGATAGTTCATCCTCCCAATTACAATAAAAGGGTGCTTACAAGAAGATGTTAGAAATGCTATATTCAAGATCTGTGGTATTGTGAGGTATGCTTACTATCAAATCGCATTATGTATTTTCTTCATGGACATGTGAAATAGGTGGATATCTCAAATATCTTACATATGCATGGACATGTGAAATAGGTGGATATCTCAAAAAGAGATCTCTATATCGAGCATCGAGAAGGCTAGGGTGGAATCCATCGAAGTCGTATGCTTGCTTGAGAAGCACTTTCCCTCGAGCATTATGACAACTCAAGTCCACTTGCTTGTGCACATAGTTGATGAGGTGGCTATAGTAGGTACCGTTCATAGTCGATGGATGTTTTTTCTCGAGCGGTTTATGAAAACTTTAAAGGGGTTTGTAAGACAAAGAGTAAGACCAGAAGCAAGCATGGTAGAGGGATGGCTTGTGCAAGAGTCATTAGTATATATCACAGAGTTTCTTGCATCCACGGATCCTGATATGCCGCAAGCTTGGCACAACAAGGATGATGATCGTATCGTTGGCGAGGTTCCCCAAGGAAAAGGGATTGAAAGAAAGATGAGCGAAGAGCAAATGGAGAAATTCAATAAGTTTTGTATCCTCAATAGCCCTGGATGAGATTCAGAGTAATGTACAGGCGATCACAACCATATCCACGAGATATGGCTCTTCTCCCTACTCACATGTCACTTGATTGGCTACAACTGGCTCTACGTAAAGCCGAACGTGATGGAGAGACAATAAACGAGCACAAGTGAGAGTTATCATCTAGATGTATGGTGCGTGTAAGTTTCTTATCTCTTGACGTAATTAAGTAATTATTTGTGGCAATATATGCTATAAAATAGGTGCATCTTCATTGTTTTAATGATGCTCTTTTATAGTACAAAAAGTACAGTGCATTATGGTCATATGGATGACATTTTCGTGTGGAACGCATCGATTCAAAGAGAGTCACGTATGATTGTGGAGTCATGGCTAACTTCACACAAGATAGCTGAGCAAGTGCTTCGGATACCAATCTTCTCTCCTCACAGTTGGATTATTGTGGAACCATACGCGACATCTATGAAATTGATTTCAGACGATTTACTATTTTCATTCTTGATGTAAAATGGTTTAGAACTACTTACAACGGTCCCCATGTGACAGTGAGAAAAGATAGTAGCGGTCTCTTTGCAATAGACTCCACCAAACATTGGACTGATGAAAGTGATACTTTTGTTCTTCCCGAGCATTGTGAGCAGGTGCATACTAATGATTTAATTAGTTGAAGCTTTCGTTTTTAAAGTCCATTGATATATATATAATTGATGACATTTGGCACCCATCTTCAATATAGGTGGTTTTTCATCGGGATCGTTTTGATCCAAGATGGTGGTACGTGATCCAAGTTGCACCACGAAGTAAGCAAATTTTTGAAGATCGAGATGTGGATATGGAGATGCCACTACCAATGTCGGATCCAATTGATGAATCTAGCGAAGAAGATGTAGATCACCATATGAGCCAAGAGGAAGATGCGCATAATGACATCGCACGGGAGGAGGATGGAGATCACGATATTGACGAAGAAGACAACAATCATCAAGATCAATCACCACACTTAAGCTTTATTGAAGAAGATGATCAAATACCTTTAGGTGAACGTACGATGCTGGAGTACGATGATGATATAGGAGATCAACTCGGTATAGAGTTGGAGATAGACTTGCTTGGTGCCTTAGACTTGGCTCAAGATGAAACAGTTGATGTAAATGCTCTTATTTGATTTTTCTCATCTCAAACTTGGACATGAATATATGAGCTTCAAAGGCTTGATGTACATGCTCTCATTTTTTTATTCTCTATGAGCTCAAACATGTATGAAAATTCAAAAAAATTTGTCATTGGAAAAAACTAACTTTTAAGGCCTATATAAAAAAAAAAACCTATATAAAAACGTCGCTATAATATTTTGTATCAGTGTCGCTATATAGCGACTTTCAACAACAGTCGCTATATAGCGATGATTTATGAAACCCACTTTTCATACCGACGATTAACGCTAAGCGGGCGCTAAACGTCGGTACGTAAATGTCGCAATAGGATCCGTGTGTAGTAGTGAAACCCTTACCAGCTCATGCCAAGTGGTGGAGGAGTCGTGGAACCGTCCCAAATTCTCATCCAATCTCCCACAATGAGTGATTGTGGAGGGACTTCATTCCAAGGAGCAACATATCTAGGATGATCAGGTGGGAGAAATCGATGGTGATTCTCATAGATGACCTTATTCAATGCATCTGCCCCCTCCATGAAGCAACTAGCAAAGGAACACAAATAGGACATGCATGGTAACCTAATGTAGTGAGACCTGAACAATAGACACAATTAAGAGTTGAAGGTGGGTTTAGGGTGCCACATTAGTTGCCTACTCATAATTAAAAGTGCAATGCTTACCTGAACACTCGCCATAGCCTGGGAAGTCATGCATTGTCCACATCAAGACTGCTTTGCAGTTGAAGTCTCATGATGAGGGAGGCTTGCTCACATCACACACCTCGATGCCTCTCCAAAGTATCTCTAGCTCGTCAATCAAAGGCTCCAAATAAACACCTGGATTTTTGAGTTTATGTTTCCCTAGAATTAGAAGGGATAACATAACATGTCCTTTCTTAATAGCCATAGAGGGTGGAAGATTATAATTCACCAATATCACTGGCCATACACTATAAGAGGTGTTTTTGAGACCAAATGGGTTCACACCATCCATAGCCAATCCAAGTCTCAAGCTCCTATGTTCTTCCTTGAAGCTTGGCCATGTGTCTTCAATACGTTCCATGCAGGAGTGTCCGTGGGAGTTCTCCACTTGCCATCGATTGATCAATGGGAGGAATGCCATGACATGAGCTCTTCAATGGATTTGCACTTGAACATATGTTGGATGTGAGGGATTATGGGAAAATGTCATAGAACCTTACGAGGCACATCCAAAGTTTTAAGATCTGCTCTATATCTTGCCTCTCCACAAGTAGGACACTCTCTTGCATCCTTATGTTGTCCACGAAACAGAATGCAATCATTCACGCATGCATGGATGCGCTTGTAATCTAATCCTCCAAGAGAGGTCACATGTTGCCTTGCCATATCTCTTGAGGCTAGTAATTTATTCTCCCTTGGAAGCATTGTACACAATAGCCTGCACGTGAAGACCATAAATGAGGAAAAGCATTCGAGTAATTGACCCACTAGCATAATTCACCATGTTTGCAAAATAGACTTCAAAGCTTACTTGAGTAATGCATTCAAACTTGCATTGCTCCATCCATAGATGGTGGTCTGCAAGTTTAGTAACTCAAGGGAGGCACATAGAATAGAGAATGTGCATGCCTCAAAGAGTGGAGTCGATGCTGTGGGGTAGAAAGATCGTCCTGCTCGATGCTATCATCCCTCCCTTTGGATTGATGAACATATAAATCCCACACCATATCATCAAACACGTCCCCCTCCACGACCTCATGAGGTAATGGTGGAGGGCTACTATCACCATCACTCCACGCATCCGTAATGGTCCCTCCTGAAGACCCCACCTCATATCGTCGACGCTTCGCCTCCTCACGATTAGCATAGGGCAACATATGCAGGTGTGGCACTGCATCCTGTATCAAATTAAAATGAGATCATAACTCAAACACATGAACACCCATAAGTATCTCAATCAACCTTAACTCCTTAACACCTACCATATTTATGATTGCATCCCATTCTCCATACTTTGAGACGTGATTGACTGTAATTCTGCATGCACGATACATGTTTCCTCGACATCGATCACACATACATTTGATTTTTTGCTCCAACCATATTTTGCGATGGTGGATACAGAGGGATTCATCCTCACTGGAGCTACTTGTTGAAGATGAAGACATCCTAATAATAAATAACCCAAAAAATTTGCTCTTGCATGAGTTGTAAATGTTAAAAACTCTATGGCGCATCTAAAAGCATGTCTGTACTATGGTATGCATCTAAAATGTATTATAGACGTGCTGATAGATGCATGTTTAGATGTGCTTTTAAACGTGCATATAGATGCATAGACTGCGAGTTGATTTTCGAACCTACTTTTAGTGCACTTGCTTTTCTTCATATACTTTTAATGTCGCATGGCTTGCTTTGCTATTAACACACATAGCTCTGAGCATCCACACTTATCTCCAAGCACCCACACTCATTTCTAGGCTTACACAATCATCCCCAAGCACACAAGATAAGAGGGTGAACAAGGAAGAGAAGAAAGAGAAGTAGAGGGTGAACAAGGAAGAGAAGAAAGAGAAGCATCTTTGAAGAAGGACAAGAAGCTTCCATACCTCTATCCACGGGAAGTCTCTTGATGGTTGATCTTCTTTGGAAGTTGCTCTCTTTGGATTCATCCTTTGTCGTATCCAGGGAATGAATGTTTTTGGTACTAGTGTTGTTTTTTTCTATCAGGCGAATGTCCTTTTCAAGTTCTAAAAAAAGTAAGTCTATCGAAGTGCATCTATAGACACATCTAAGAGCGCATCTATAGATGCATCTGTCTTTGGAAACAGATAGTTGCGCCTATAGACACGCTGTTAGATGCAGATATAGACACGCTCTGACAGTCTTAGATATTCTTCATTTTCCTTCCCTTCCCCTTTCCCTTCCACTTCCAAGTAAAGGATTGCATATTGAATGATGGAAATAAGTGATTGCATGAATGAAGAAAGGTATTGCATGAATGATGAAAAGGGATTGCATGATTGAAGAAAGGGATTGCATGAATGATGGAAAGGGAAAGCATGATTGAACAAAGGGATTGCACTCTCTATTTTCCTCTCTTTTTCCTTCTCTTTTATCCTCTCTTTCCTTCTCTTTTCATCTCTTTTTTTCTCTCTTATCTCCTCTCTTTTCTTCTCTTTTTGTCTCTTTTCTCATCTCTTTCCTTTTCTCTTTCTCTCTCTTTCCCTCCTCTCTTTTCTCCTCTCTTTCCTTCTCTCTCTTTCTCTCTTTTTCCTTCTCTCTTTTATCCTCTCTTTCCTTCCCTTTTCGTGGTAATTTTCCTCTCTTATCTCTTCTCTTTTTCTCTCTTTTTCTCCTCGCTTTTGCTCTCCTTTCTCCTCTCTTTCCTTCTCTCTTTTTCTCTCTTTTATCCTCACCTTTTCTCTCTTTTTCCTTCTGTCTTTTATCCTCTGTTTCCTTCTCTTTTCGTGGTAATTTTCCTCTCTTATCTCCTCTCTTTTTCTCTCTTTTTTTCTCCTCTCTTTTGCTCTATTTTCCTCTCTTTTCTCCTATCTTTCCTTCTCTCTTTTTCTCTCTTTTATCCCCACTTTTTCTCTCTTTTTTTCCTCTCTTTTCCTCTCCTTTCTCCTCTCTTTCCTTCTCTCTTTTATCCTCACCTTTTCTCTCTTTTTCCTTCTCTCTTTTATTCTCTCTTTCCTTCTCTTTTCGTGGTAATTTTCCTCTCTTATCTCCTCTCTTTTTCTCTCTTTTTTTCTCCTCTCCTTTTTTTCTATTTTCCTCTCCTTTCTCCTCTCTTTCCTTCTCTCTTTTTCTCTCTTTTATCCCAACTTTTTCTCTCTTTTTCTCCTCTCTTTTCCTCTCCTTTCTCCTCTCTTTTATCCCCACTTTTTCTCTCTTTTTCTCCTCTCTTTTCCTCTCTTTTTCTCTCTTTTTTTCTCCTCTCTTTTGCTCTATTTTCCTCTCTTTTCTCCTCTCTTTCCTTCTCTCTTTTTCTCACTTTTTTCTTCTTTTTTTCAGTTCATCAGTAATCTTCTTTTTTTCTTTTCTTCAGTTCATCATGTGGCCAAGAAGCTCTTCAGCCTCACCTGATCTTCGGGAGACCATCTTTCGGGAGTTATATAACCTTTTGGGGCACCCTCCCAGTCCTCAAGAGTTATACGGCTACATGACAAGTACTCTAAGCACCCCCCAAGAGTTGGCACGTATGATCTACTATGAGATCACTCAGACATGAGGCATCTTGATGGATGCATGGGGGAAGGACATCATGGCCTTCATGCGCTTTGTAATTGCTAATAACTACAGTGATTACTTTATTCACTACAAAGACCATCCAAAAAGGTTGCTGATGAGACCATCACTGCTATTCACTCTAGGTATCCCAATCCCCCCAAGGTTCAGTTCATAGATAAATGGGCCAAGTCAAAGATTCCTCCCCGCTTGTCGTCCTCTTTTCCATCCCTCGGTGCCAAGCAGCAACACCCTGATCTTTTCTGTCCCCCCTTTCAACTGAACCTTGCTCCCTCGATGCTCAGGATTCCTCCCCGTGTGACACCCTGCTCTTTTTCATCCCCAAGTGCCAAGAGACACCCTGTTCTTTTTCGTCCCCCCTTCAGCTGAACCTTGCTCCCTCAGATGCTCCTCTCCGTCCATTTCTCAAAATATCCTGCTTCTCTTACTTCTGAGGTGCTCCTCTCCATCCAGTTCTAGAATAGGACTTCTCTTGGGCTCTTGCAAGTCTTCTCTGTGGCCCTAGAACCTTTTTCTCCTTTGGTGCTTCTCCCCTTCGGCTCCTCTTCTGTTTGCTAGCAAGAGAGACAACTCTTGTGATTGCTACAGCTCCTCTCTCCCTCTATTTGTCCCCTTCTCTCCATTCCTCCATCTATCCTCTTCTCCTTACACCTCCATCTACCCTCCTCTCAATTCACCTCGATCAACTACTGCATGCAACAAGAGAACTAGTTTTGTGAGGAAACGAATAGATTCACCTGCCTACTTGAAATCCAAAGTGCACAAGCTCACAAATAATAATGGCTACTCAATCATCCAAGTAAGAAAATGAAAGAAATCCAAAGTGTACCTGATTCTTGCATGTTCTCCATCTATTCCATTTTGAAACATCACGATTTGAAAGCAAGAGTCTTGTAAAAATAGGAATCTCAAAGTGTGATTTGAAAGTAGGGTCTTTAGTTTATGATTTGACTTTCCGATCTTGAAATTTGAAATTTGAATTTTGTATCTAAGATTCAGAATTTCAATTTAATTTTTAATTTTTAATTTTTAATTTTCAAATTTAAAATTTGAATCTTAACATTTGAAATTTGAATTTTAAATGGGGAGATTTGGCCATGCGGCCAAATCTTCCTGGCTTCTTTCAAAACTTACAAGATTTGGTCGCATGGCCGAATCTCCCTAGACCTTAGTGATTTGAAAGAAGCTATAAAGATTTGGCATCACAGCTAAATCTCCCTAAACCTTGCTGCTTTGAAAAGATTTGGCCACATGGCCAAATTTCCCTAGACCCTCGTGATTAGAAAGAAGCTAGCAAGATTTGGCCGCATAGCCAAATCTCCCTAAATCCTTGTGATTTAAAAAAAGCTAGAAAGATTTGGCATCACAGCCAAATCTCCCCAAATCCTGTTGCTTTGAAAAGATTTGGTTGTATGACCAAATCTCCCTAGACCCTCGTGATTAGAAAGAAGCTAGCAAGATTTGGCGACACAACCAAATATCCCTAAACCCTCGTGATTCATAAAAAGCTAGAAAGATTTGGCATCGCAGCCCAATCTCCCCAAATCTTAGTGCTTTAAAAATATTTGGTTGCATGACCAAATCTCCCCAAACCCTAGTGCTTTGAAAATGTTTGGCCATGTGCTTTGAAAAGATTTGGCCACATGGCCAAATCTCCATAGACCCTCATGATTAGAAAGAAGCTAGCAAGATTTGGCCTCACGGCCAAATCTCCCTAAACCTAGGTGATTTAAAAGAAGCTAGAAAGATTTGACTGATTTGAAAGAAGCTAGCAAGATTTGGTTGCACAGCCAAATCGCCCTAGACCCTTGTGATTAGAAAGAAGCTAGCAAGATTTGGCCACATAGCCAAATCTCCCTAAACCCTCGTAATTTATAAAAAGATAGAAAGATTTGGCATCGCAGCCAACTCTCCCCAAACCTTAGTCTTTGAAAAGATTTGGCTGCACGGCCAAATCTCCCCAAACCCTGGTGCTTTGAAAAGATTTGGCCGCATGGCTAAATCTCCATAGACCCTCGTGATTAGAAAGAAGATAGCAAGATTTAGCCGCATGGCCAAATCTCCCTACACACGGGTGATTTAAAAGAAGCTAGAAAGATTTGACCGATTTGAAAGAAGCTAGCAAGCTTTGGTTGCATGGCCAAATCTCTCCAGATCCTAGTGCTTTGAAAGAAGCCCACAAGATCTGACCAGAAGGCCAAATCTCCCCAAACTGTGGTGCTTTGAAAGAAGCCCAGAAGATTTGGCCACACATCCAAACCTCCCCTTCTAGTGCTTTAAAAGAAGCCCATAAGATTTGGCCGCACGGCCAAATCTCCGTAGACCCTGGTGCTTTCTCAAATCTACCACTATGTCTAGTGTCAATTCTCGATTCTATTTCAGATATGTTTATCGTCGATAATGTGTTTTGTCTAACATTAAAGAATATAAAGATGATAGTTTGTATATTGCTTGGATTGTTTACAGGAAAGACACAAATGTGAAGAAGGTTGAGAAAGTTGTAAGTGGATTTGGAGAAAAAAGCATACCTTGGTACTTTGACATATATAGTATTGAGGGAGTACAGTTGACATGAGTTCACTTATTTGTTTTGTTACCTAATAAAAGTGCATACACTTGTGTTGGATCGGTACATCAAATCACAAAAGATGTGGTTGGAAAAGAGGGAGATATTGGACTATTGATCATTATAAATCAAAATAAGAAATTTCTCTTGGATCCCAATGATTATGAAGCATCTCATATGAAGTCTGATGTAGATGAAAACATGCACTCAAGAGGTTGGATAAGTGTTGAATCAGTTGATGGAAATGAAATTGACACAGTGACAACAATCATTGAATCATATCGCAAAGTTTCAGCAACATTAAAGAAGCACAAGAGTGGGGAAGATAGTGGGGAAGGCACAAAGAAAGGAAAGTCGACACTTTCCCTATGCGAACCTTGGCAATTATAACATTAGATCGGGGGCCTTCGCATTACAGACTTCATGTCTCTTGCTCTTATGGCCACGGGAGTTGTTTGGAAC
Source organism: Dipteris shenzhenensis (assembly GCF_047967505.1). Lineage (NCBI taxonomy): Eukaryota > Viridiplantae > Streptophyta > Polypodiopsida > Gleicheniales > Dipteridaceae > Dipteris > Dipteris shenzhenensis. The sequence continues at coordinate 41,210,958 of NC_141615.1, forward strand.
ACTGGGACATGTTAATCCTCATGTAGTCCTAAGGTAGTGACTTATGACACTAGTTGAGGTGACTGTGGTCCTATTCCAACTCCTCCCAATCGTTGGGTAGTTCCTTCACCAACACTTGACTAACTGGAGCTATATGAATCGGGAAGGCTGCAGACCTAGTATGGGTGGTGGTACTTGAGCCTATCGTTTCCTATATTTTCTTGAATTGGCTAAAGAGTCACCTTGTGCATTGATAGGGTTGGGTGGGCTGTCAGGACTTATGGGGGTCTCGCTTGATAAATTGGTTGGGGAAGGACCCTCAAGAATTGGCATTGGGAGGTGTCGTGGTCTCCCCATCTATAGTAGTGTGCAGATTAGAGAGCTTGCCTTGCCCTAAGGTAGGGGCACTCATTGGAGGGATGATTGCCATTGCATACCCCACACCATACATTGTCTCTCCTAGGAAACAAATGGGGGGCACTCCCTGTCTCCTTGGAGGTCCCTGACTTCCACTTTTGGCCCAACTGATTTAATAGGTTTGCCAACTCGATCATAACCAAGCCCTTGGGCTTGTTGTTCTCCTTCTTGGTAGGCTCTACACAAGAAGACCTTACCAATTGTGATACCTCCTGTGAAGCCCATATTCATCATTGGCTATAGCAACCCTGATTCCTTGGCATCCAGCCTCCATCCTCTATTGTTTCTAGCATGCCATCTAAGCTTCTCACACAGGAGTGCACGGTTAGGAAGCAATGCCATCTATTGTATCAGTTTTACAGTAATCATATTTTTGATTCTCCACACTATCGGCTTTTCTCTCTTGCATATGAGATCCTGTTATCTATTGAGCATAGATGTATTGTTTTCTTACATGGTATTAGAGCTTGGGCTCTAGCAAAAAGATTTGGTAGTGTGTTTCTATTTGCGAGTAGATTGTGAGAGATGGCCCAGCCCGCAAGACTGTGAATCCCACCATTCGGCGAAAGCAAAAAATTGGATTGCACTAACTATCCACTCTGGAAGTTCAAGATAAAGACCACCATCCTAAGCACATATGAGCTTTGGGATATTGCTACTGGGGTGGACGTGAAGCCGGTTGCGAGACAGAGAATCCAGCCAATGCAGAACAACAGATAGTACCAACTATGGATGAGATTCTCGTGTGGACAAGAAGAAATGCAGATGCACTATGTTCTATTGTTTGCAGTGTAAGTGATTCTGTCATGGTGTTAATTCAACATATCACCACAGCGAAGGAGGCATGGATGGTCTTGAAAAATCAGTACGAGACCACGAATCACACGCGGATTAAGAATCTGGAGACTCAACTCGCGAACGAGAAACTGTCTGAGTTTAAAACGGCAAAGAAGTTCATCACCAAGGTGAAGAATCTGTGCGATCAGATGACTGCGATTGGCATCACCATCACCAGTGAGAATCTAGCACGAAGGTGCATATGGATTCTCCCACCAAAGTATGACGGTCTTGTTATGGCACTGAATACACAGAACAAAAATCTACCCCTTAACTTTGAGGATTTCAACGCAATGCTTCTAGAGGAGGAGATGAGTCAAAAGACAAGGACTAGAGAAGATTCAGCTTTCTCACCTGGATCAAAGAAAGATAAGGGTAAGGACTCTGGTAACCCATCTTCTTCTGATGATAAAAAGAGAAAGAAGAAGATCAAGTGCTTCTATTGCAACAAGGCAAGGCACAAGCAGAGTGAGTGCCGAAAGAAGATTGCAGATGAGAAGAACGGAGTAAAGAAAGAGTCCAACAATAGCACACAAGCAGTACCAATAGAGCTGTTCGTAGCAATTGAGGAGATTTGCACGGAGGCAGTTCATGTACCTATAGAAGAACCTTGGATTATTGACAGTGGTGCATCGCACCACATGACCAGTCAGAAGGATTGGTATACCTCTCTACACCCGATAGGGAATGACATCCTGATAGTAGTCGGCAATGATGCAAAATGTCTAGCAAAAGGAAAAGGTACTATTGCTCTCAAGTCAGATGTAGTTGTAAAACAGTTGTCCGATGTTCTTTATGTACCAGATATCAAGAGGAACTTGCCTGTCTGTTTCTGCGATCACGGATCAGGACCTCAAAGTTCACTTCAATAAGAATGGCACATAGATTTTGGATCTTCAAGGGGAGGTCATTGGTAAAGTTACACGGCGCAACAACATCTACGAATTCTTAGCTTTCAGTGCTCAAGCCGATGTGAGAAACACTAAGCTGTCGCATGAGAGGTTTGGTCATCTAAACCTTAGTTCTTTAAAGGAGATGCATAAAAGTGGAATGATTGAAGACCTACCAGAAATTACAGATCTGCCCGATGTATGTGAAGCTTACATGATGGGCAAGCAGCATCGGAAGCTCTTTCCTAAAGAGGCCAGTAGGGCAAAGGCTCCTCTAGAGCTCATTCACACGGACCTCTGCGGAAAGATGGAGATGGAAGCTTTGGTGGTTCCTACTACTTCATGACGCTAATCGATGACTACAGTAGAAGGACATGGATATACTTCCTGAAGACTAAAGATGAGGCTTTTAGTAAGTTCAAAGAATGGCATGTAATGGTCGATAAAGAAACGGGAAGGAAGGTGAAGAAGTTGAGATCAGACAGAGGTGGTGAGTTCACATCAAGTGAATTTGAAAGTTACTACAAAAGTCACGGGATCAAGAGGCAGAAACCCCTACCACATACATCACAGCAAAATGGAGTAGCATAGCGCAAGATGCACGTCATTTGCAAAATGGGCAGGAGTATGATGAAAGGGAAAGATTTGCCAAAGACTTTCTGGGCTAAAGCATGTAACATGGTAGCTTACATTTTGAATCGTAGCTACACGAAGGTTGTGAACGGGATGTTGCACATTTCAGAGTTTTTGGATGTGACTGTTTTGTGCATGTTCCTAATGCTAACAGGACCAAATGGGAACCAAAGAGCTGAAAGTGTATTTTCTTGGGCTACAGTGAAGAGGCGAAGGGTTACCATCTCTATAATCATGTTACCAAGAAGGTAATAGTAAGTCATGATGTGGTCTTCTCAGAACAGCCGCATCAATTGGAGGAGGATGCTTCCTTCCCAGACAACCAGGACCAGGATATCCATCCAGTACAACCACCAACAGTAGACCGAACTCCCCCAACGGTGCTTGGGAGGATTCAAGATAAAGAAGAGGAAGAAGAGCCTACAAAACCACAACAACAACAACCATTCCCGAAGTGGGTAAAGTAGCTTTTGGATGGTAGAGAACCTCCAGCCATTGAGGAGGAATGATCTGAACACCTTCGGTCCAAGAGATTAGAGGAGCAAAGAAGGGCGCAGGAACACTTGGTCAACTATGCTTTGATGACAGAGGTGATCTGTGCTAAAGAACCCAAGTGTCTTGAAGAGGCATAGGGTGATGATAGGTAGATGGAGGCTATGCAGTCGGAGTATGGCTCCATAACAAAGAACAACACTTGGGACCTTGTGGATCACGACCACCAAAATGCAAGGTCATCGGTACCAAGTGGGTGTACAAGTCCGACAGCACATTGGATAAGTACAAGGCTCGGCTCGTGGCAAAAAATAATCCAAGATATTGTTACATTTGATGTTCAGAGCTTCTTTGTGTATGTTTTGATGTCAAGTGGTTTAAGGACATGGTGGAAAGAGGCCCTAATGCAACAATAAAATGCCATGCAAGAAGGACACACTAGTACTACCACAACAATGTGAATAGGTACTATACACATATATAAAAATGCTAGATAATTTTAAATGATACCTTCAATGCAAGGAAATTAACATGTTTGTATTTGTGTTTGAATTGGTTGTCTATCAACCAAAGGTGGATAATAATAGGTGGTGGCACGTCATACCTATTATGCCATGTTCCAAAGTGATGTATAGTACATGGAGCATATGGAAGATGATCATGGCCATGGAGGTGATGATGATCATGATACGAGAGAGTAGGATGATCATGAGATAGGAGATACAGATATTCAAGCCATTACCCATGAGGGCGAGCTTGCCATTTGTGATGCTAATTTCAATGAGCATAGTAGCACATGTAGTAGTGGGCTGAAGGTATTTGTAGATCTCCACATTGGTTTGGATATTGAAGTAGATAGTTCGGCAAGGGTTGATCTCATTGAGGATGAGATTGAACCATAGCCCATCATTGTATCATCCAAATTTCTTTCATATTGACAAAAATATTTTATATATTGTCTCATTCTCCTCACCTCACTTAATATTTGTATATGTACATTTGGCAAAAATCATATTATCATGTGTAACACATGCATAGCTTTCATATTTTATTAAATTATGTGCTTTGGTAATCATGGGCAATGGTTGGCAAGCAGTGATGCATATGTACCAGCCTACAGTACAATTTCAAACTCTAAATGCGTGTCTATTTAACAGTGTCGACGTGCTATTAAATGTATGTATAACTGCACTGATAGACGCATTGATAACCAAGCTAATTGACACGCCCATATTTTCATTAAGTTTATCAGTGCTTATAGACACTCGCTATTTTGCGCATCTATCCAGCGCATCTATGGATGCATTGTGTTGTTGTGCCTCCTTCCGTGCTAGATCCACATGTTTATCGAGTTTAGCTTTGACTTCATGCAAAATCATATTATCAAGCTTGGAAACAATATGCAAAGTAGTATCACTCATACATTGGTTTACAAGTTCTTGAATGAGCTCTTGGTTAGATTGCGTCTTGAGCTGGGCCTCCAGCATGGCTAAGCGCTTCTCCATCTGCATTCTTAGCTCGTGGTTCTCCTGAGAGGAAAAAAGAGAAGGAAAGAGAGGAGAAAAGAGAGGGGAAAAGAGAAGAAAAAAGAGGAGAAAAAAGAGAGAAAAAGAATGCTCCATCATTGGCATGCCCTCTTTCTTTATCCCGCCCTCATGCGTTCACTTATTTTCATCATTCATGAAATCCCTTATTTCCTCTCGAATGCTTAGGGATTGAAAGTTCGACTTAAACCTGCATGAAAAGGAGAAAGGAAAGAGAAGGAAGGGGAAGGGGAAGGGGAAAAGAGAGGATAAACGAGGAGAAAAAAGAGAGAAAAAGAATGCTCCATCATGCATCCCCTCTTTCTTTATCCCGCCCTCATGCAATCACTTATTTCCATCATTCATGCAATCCCTTATTTCCTCACAAATGCTTAAGGCATTGAATATTTGACTTAAACATGCATGCAAAGTAGAGGAAAGAGAGTAAGGAAGGGAAAGGGGAAGGGGAAAGGGGAAGGGGAAGGGAAGGAAGGGGAATGCAACATAAGGAAACGGTCGGAGCGAGTCTATAGATGCATTTAGTAGGCATGACTGCCTATTTTCCAAAAAATTAGACGCATTGTTAGATGCATCTATAGGTGCACTCCGATAGACACTTTTTTAAAAAAGGGTGGAAAGGACATGCGCGCTCAACCCCAAAAAGAACAACACTAGTACCAAAAACTTTCCTTCCCTGCATACAACAAAGGACGAATCCAAGGAGAGCAACTTCCAAACAGGACCAACCACTAAGAGACTTTACCTTGGATAGAGGTATGGAAGCTTCTAATCTTTCTTCAAAGCTGCTTCTCCTTATTCTCTTCCTTGTTTACCCTCTTCTCTTGAATGCTTGGGGATGAGTGTGTAAGATTGGAGATGAGTATGGGTGCTTGGAGATGAGTGTGGATGACTAGAGCTGTGTGTGTTAATAGGAAAGCAAGCTGTGTGATTGTAAAAGTATCGTAAGGAAAGCAAGCATGCTAAAAGTAGGTTTGAAAATTAGTTCGTAGTCAGCACATCTATCAATGCAGTTAAAAACACATCTAAAAGTGCATCTACACTGTGTTTTAGATGTGCTATATTGAATGGAAATAAAGATTGCATGCTAACACCATCTTTGGTTTAGATACTCCATCTTTTATCGACTACCATATTGGTCCCACCTCAAGATCAATCACATGCTTGATCCCATGCATATCTTCACAAATGTGGCATCTACCATTTGGGAACATTTGAATGGGACACGAGATTTCATAGGCATAAGGGAGGATCTATGCACCACAGGGAGGATGCGTGAAGCTTGGCCACAAGAGAGGCCAACTGGGTGTGTCTTTTTCCCTCATGCACCATGGACGTTATCAAAGATAGAGATGGTGGTGGTCTCACTACAATTCGTACTCCCACTGGATGCATGAGGTGTTTGAAGGGGGCCTTCACAAAGAGCAAGAAAAGGGCTGTAGAGAAATTATATGGCTTGAAATCTCATGATTCGCACAAGATGATCCAAGTAAGTATTTTATGTGCATAATCTCTTTTTCCTTCCAAATTTATAAGTGAATTAGAAGAAACTAATCAACCATTCCTCGTGTGTTCAGTTCATACTACCTACTAGCATTTCTCATAGTGCATCGAAGGACGTGAAAGATTGTACTTACAAGATGGCGAGCTTGTGAGATACTGTACAGGATACAGAATGTGAAGCGTATCCATGCTCCATGCAAGGTTTTCAAATTGCTAATAGGGTGTACTTTTTCCTTTCTAGATATGTGAGCTCAAAGGAAATAGATCCCACCATGCTTGAGAATGCTTGAGTTATGTCAGTGGAGGTGATTTGTTTAGTAGAGGAGAAGGCTCTAATGCAATAATCAAATGCTATGCATGTGGCTTTGTAACTATTGACTCCACAAAGTTTTGGCAAAGCAAGAAGGAGACACTAGTACTACCGCAACAATGTGAATAGGTATTGTATACACATATAAAAATACTCACTTTTAAATATTTGATACCTTTGATGCAAGGAAAATAACATGATTGTATTTGTGTTTGAACTAGGTTGTCTATCAACCAATGGTGGATAATAATAGGTGGTGGCATGTCATACCTATTACGCCACGTTCCAAAGTAATGTATAGTATATTTACTAATATGGACTGTATGGAGGATGAGGATGATCATGGTCATGGAGGTGATGATGAATGTGATACGAGAAAGGAGGAGGGTCATGAGATAGGAGATACAGATATTGAGACCATTACCCATGAGGACGAGCCTAGCATTGGTAATGCTGATTTCGATGAGCACATGAGTAGCACAAGTATTAGTGGGCTGAATGTATTTGTAGATCTCAATATTGGTTTGGATTTTGAAGTAGATAGATTGGCAAGGGTTGATTTCATTGAGGATGAGATCGAATCGTAGCCCATCATTGATATTTGCAAAACTATTTTACATATTGTCTCATTCTCCTCACCTCTCTTAATTTTTGTATATGTGGGTTTGCCAAAAAGCATTGATATTTTTATTAAAATTATGTGCTTTGGTAATCATGGGCAATGTTTGGAAAGCAATGATGCACATTTATCAGCCTGCACCAAAATATCACTTTCTGTATTCTCTGTTCTGCGTTTATAAAGGCATCTAAATCCGCCTCTAAATCACAATGCAGACACACTATTAGACACACTAATAGATGCGCTCATAAATGCATCCATATTTTTATTATTCTAGCTACGCCTATAAACACGCCCACTATTTTGCACGTCTATCAAGCACATCTATAGTTGCTTTGTCTTGTTGTGCATGGAGTCTACAATGCTGACCGTGAATTGTAGCTTCATTTCGTGCTCGTCCACAAACTCCCCGAACCTATGTGTCACGACCTTGCTTCTCTATTTGTTCCCTCAAGCTAAGTGGTGATGGCCAAGCTAAACCTTGAGCTCCTGAGCTATAGCAAGATGAGTTGCTAGTCATGCATTACTGCATGAGCTACTAAGCTATGGTCCAGAACAAGGTGTCTGCAGATGGGTGCCATTAATTCAAGACCTGTCTATGCATGGGCGACGTAGCTGCAAGATTCGTGGTGGCTAGGGTTTGAGGCTACTTCAAGTTGCAACAAACTAAGGTTCTACAATGGTGACTCAACTAGCAGGTCCATGGCTAGGCTAACTCCCTGGGTTGAGCCATGGAGCTCGACTCAGCTAGGACACACACACACACACATACACATACACACACACACAAACACAGAGAATGCTTCTAAATCATGGAGAGCTAACCTAAATATAGTGAAAAAATTAATGTCAATCTAATTTTATCTAATAGGCTTGCACAAATGCAAGCAAGGTGGCAATAACCAACATGGCCATGCTTTTTCAAATGCTTAACAACAACATGGTCACATAATAATCATACAAAAACCCATCCAACTAGGACTTGAAATGGTGAACTTGGCATATTTTGGCCCTAAAACTGTAGTAAGCTACTTTAATAACTTGTCCTCAAGAAAAGACCTAACTCTTATTGCACAAATGTAAACAAGGTGGCAATAACCAATATGGCCCTACTTTTACAAATGCTCAACAACATGGTAACATAATAATAAGACAAAAACCCATACTAACAAGTTATTGAAATGGTCAACGTAGCCTATTTCGGCCCTAAATAAGCAAACTAACTACAGTAAGCCACTTTAACAACTCGTCAAGAAAGAACCTAACTTTAGAATAAAATTCAAAACAAGTCAAATTTTTTAGGGGGTGGTCATTTCGAGCGAAAAGAGGCTTGATTACAAAACTTGGCCAAGGACATGGGTGTACTACCTTAGGCCAATGTTAAGTGCAACTAAACACCTACCCTAAGGGTAGGCAAACCCCAACCACAAGAAAGAATCTCACACACACACACTATCCACTTCCATAACGGGTCAACCTTGACCACTAAAAGTACCAGCGTCCCTTAGAGGGCCAAAAGTTACAAACTTTTAAGAAGCGAAGTGGATTCAGCTCCCTAATAGCTATACCACCATCTCGATAGTCGCTTATCAAGGTCAAAAAGTAAAACTTTACAAAGGAATGTTATTTAGCTTGCCGTAGGACATGAGCCGTCGTGAGAATTTATTATAAGCAACGAAACGCCATTACCGCCATTGTACGTCCCCCCTATCATGTCCTGCCCGTTGAGCCACTGTTTGCAGGCTAATACGACCAGCTCTGCGACTGTCACCACGTCTTCGCAGTTGGTGCAAAATCCAGATGGAGCGCAAATGGCTAAGGCTGCCGAGCCCTCGCACGACATGGTGGTGCAGCTATTCCCCGGTCGTTGCTGGCAGCAGGCATACTTGCCAAGGTCCTGGAGGTGTTCGATCGCAAAACGGACATCCACCGTCATGGGGCTGTTGGTACTAGTGGCGCACGAATATTGTGCTGCTGCTCCCCTGCTCATAAGCGCAATGAGCAGAAGTGTGACCCTGAACGCCCTCCAATTCTCCATGTTCAAAAGCCTCAAACTCAGTCGATGCAACTTGCAAGGCAACGCAGAGACATCGGCTTGTTGAGCCGGCCGGGAGTCTAATCTAAGTTATTATAACGCACATGATCCGCGTCCTTTGGAAAGATCACCAACAGCAGACACTCGAACCTTCTACGTCGATGGTTCCCTAGCTTCCGACCTCATAATTGTTCTCGTTGGCCCTCCGCCGTCCAATTTTCCATGTTTAGAAATGAGGACCTTGCAAGGCGACGCAGAGACAGCGGCCTGTTTCGCACTCCTTGTTGAGAGTCGAGCGTCTAAAAGTTATACGCGTCCTTTGGAAAGATCGCAAAGAGAATACACGAACATTCTATTCGATAGATCTTTAGCTCCGTAGACCACGACGTGTATACAGCCTACGTAACACTTGCCAGCTACGTCTGCCATTTATCTACGGGGGCCCCGCCAATGGCGACCGTCCGACGGCAGGAACCCGACGACCGCGAGCGAATGGCTGGGACTTTCGACCCGGTAATGGCCAACCACAGCCTCGTGGGAAGGCCGCTCTAGTAGGTTTCGTTAGATTCAGTTAGGTGTTCCAGTTCCTGCTTATAGAATCCAATTGCTGCAAGCGGGCAGGCGACCTTCTCTTTTTGATCACATCTTCATATTTATTTTGCAGGTTAAATATACACTCAACTAACAACTTTTCAACAAAAGATTCACCCTCACGCACACAGGTACTTCTATAGTTCTGTTATCACATTACTTCATTTTATAAATTCGAGAAGAATCAAATTGTACAATAAAACGTATAAATAAATTTAATAGATTTTACACAATGCTATCCTATTACTCAATCGAGTAATTAGTCATCTTTTCTTATTTTAAACTTACACAAACCTATCTTCTTAATTCATTTTATAAATTCAGTCATCTTTTTGGGCAGATAGAATTGTGCCATAAATTGACAATTTCAGCTCTTCCTGAACCACATGTCCAAGTTTTATCAATGGCAAATATTTATACTAAATTTTTGGGAAATGGAAAGAAATTCATCTAAAATATATTCTAGTTGAATACAACTACCTGCATGGAACTAGTTGAGCATTATGGGTGATTGCGAATGATGGATCCCACGAATGCCTCGAGGGCCCATCTCAGACACAAAATTCTGCATCTTTGGCAACAAATCCTGCAAAAGCCCCACAATAATAAAAAAACCTGCAAACGGATTCGTCTCCCTACAACTGGCCCTAAAATGTCCAATTGGTGAGCAAAACTTTTTGTCTCAAGTGTGGCGGTGCATTGCCTTTTTTTTTGCATGGCGAAGATGTGCTTAGCTCCAGGGGACGTGCAGAGCATTGGCAAAAACTAGTATTCCCACTCATGAAACAGGCTCTTGTAAAACACGTAAACGGTTACTATCAGCTTAGATTTAATCTGAGCTTAAGTTTAAATGTAAAATATTAAAAATGATGATGCATATGTTATGTATTTGAACACATACCCATACATTTTTATTATGCATTGATAAATTATAATATCAATTACTGATGTCGTTAAATGATGAGTTCATGTTTGAGGGTGATGTTAAGCAATAACGATGACTTGCAACTTGAGAAGTATTAATTATCAAATCAAGAAGTGCACGATAACAGTAGAAATACTTGAAGAACACTAGAATAGTATTATCATAGTAACAATACTTGAAAGTGTTTCCAGTGTACTAAAATGTAGTCATTATTGGAATTGTTAAAAATGGAATTATATGTCACCAAAAAAATGACTCCTTTAAAAGTATGATTTAACAATAGTTCATACTTGAGTTTTTTATGTGTACCCAAAAGAAGTAGTAATGCTTTGAAAAGGAAAAAATGGACTAATATGTGCTATGAATTATGAGTCCTACAAAAGTATGAATTAACAATAGTTTGAAATAGCAAGTTCTTTACATGTATTGAAAAGGGACCTCTATGCAAATAAACTAGATTACGTCTCTGTTTTGGAGAAAGAAATATTTTTTTGTAGATGCTAGATTCCTCCTAGCGATATGTTGAGTCAGTTGTGTTGAACTCTTTTATGAATTTTCCATCGAGTGTATCCACCTTGCTCTTTAGGTTTGTGGTGGCTAAGACTTTGGTTAAGTTCATGCTGAGAGGACCTAGACAGCAGAGCTTGTAGGTCACGTGCTTCAATCCATCCCAAAATATATGCTTCACAATTTCAGGGCCAACTGGTAGGATAAGTAGTTCAGGACGTGCCTTGCCGATTTTCCTTGTGACACTATTGTATCTGTCATAGATTTTGCATAAAATTATCATTTTCAAGAAAAAGATAAGATACAAAGTGCTCACTCGTACAACAAGCATATAACAATTCTTGTACATATCACATATAGTCATTTGCTTGATTCTTCCACGCCTGATGCCAATTTGCTTGTTGCTGACTCATAGGAGTCCGTGCAATGCACGTACCATCTCTACATTTCAGATAATAGGGAACATGACACCCTATTTGTGCAGCATGCTTTTCTATCACATTGGGAATGGCTGAAAAAGGAAAATCCTTATGCATAAAATATAAAACAACATTGGGTGTGGTCGGATGGTGCTGCCTCTCAATTTAAATCAACCTGTGGACTCTACTTCATCTCAAGGTTCAAATCCTTGACCGGTCTAGACAAAATGTGAAGTTTCTTTGGATCTAGCCATGGCAAGGGTGAACATGATGGATGCAGTGTTGTTATTAAGCAAGCTCTTTTTAAACACCAATTAGCATGCCATCAAGAAAAACTCAATGATGCCCATGATGCTGTAACATGTTTTACAACCAACCTCTCCATAGGCGCACATTCAACATACAGTAAACAAAGCCTTAAGAATATTATAGTATGCAGAGTGTTCCATGAAGTGAAAGTGGATGAAGTGTAAAGGAGAAGCCGACACAATTGCGAGAAAATTAAAGGGATTTATGGTCTACACAGCTTCAAACAATCAACTGATTAAAACAAGAAAACTTTCTTCTTTCTATAGTGCGTGCATCATAGGGGGTCATGACGATTGTGAGAACATTCCAACCATGAAGAAATGCGAGCGAGTTCAAGTTTTTCCTCTAAGTTTAGATGGAGTGACAAACAATGGAGAGACAAACGACTCGCCACAGTTTGGGGAGAGTTTCAATGACCACACTGATTGTGTGGAAGAGAGGGATAACTATGGAGTTGTCGCAGATTCTAGGGAGAATGAGGAATTAAGACGACCCATACTTTCTGTTGCAGTGCTCAAAACCTAAGTACAAGGTTGAGGAAACATTTAAGGATAATTGGGGAACAAACTCTCAGAAGTGGGATGTAGTAGTCGAGACTTTTTGGTACAAAAAAAAAAAAGAGAGGCCACAATTACAAACTGCTACATAAGAGTCCACAAAAATGTGTGTATTGTGACGTCAAAAATTGATATTTTTTATTTGGCATTGATATTGTTTTTCTCTATGTTTGATAAGAGTTTAAGTATTAAGTGATAGCCTAGCAGCTCTCACTTATTTCTATTTTCTAAGATATTGTATGGGATTGAGAGGATGAGTGGAATGGATCATTGTAAATACCATGTGTATGAATGATAAATACCTTGGTATGGAATGAGAGTTATTTGTGTCTGGAATATTATGGGGTTTTTAGAAAATAGGAAGAGTGAGTCATATAAAGAGGTGGACTCATGTCCATGTATTCCAATAATATAAGAGAGATCACATGACAAGCATGTGGAAGACATGTGGAGGAGTATGGAGTTAAGAGGAATTCTTCTAGAATTCCTATATGGAATAAGGAGGATGTGGACATATGGAAAAGAGAGGGTCCCTATGGGCTCCATGTGGGGAGACTCTTGACTTTCTCAATATTTTAAGAGTCTTGAGCATCTTTTGATGGGACACATGGCAAGAGTAGCCAAAAAGGACATGGATGGTGACATCCGGACTTATGTGATTGATGGGGAAAGGAATCTACATGCAGCAATTGTAAATGGGTGAAGGAGGGTGACAAAATCTCTATAAAAGAAGCCCTCCTCTCCCTTTGTTCATCATCTCTTCCACCATTAGGCCTCATGTTACTGTAGCTCTAGTCTCCTCAAGCCTCTTCTATGAGCCTTCTCTCCCTCTTGTAGATTTTCTGTTATGTAGACTCTTAAGTCCATCTCTCTCTAGTTCATTCTCTCTCTATGAGTAGTCTTGGAGCTTCCGCTCCCTCTTGTGCATATGAAACCTCTTCTTCTCCCTTGTGTTTGTAGTATTTTGAGTTTCATTGGAGTGAAGTCTCACTCTATTGGTAATGAAGGTCACTTTAGGTTCTCTCTCTTGAGTGTCTCTTCTCTTTTTTTCCATTGTTTTCTCTTCCAAAGTGCTCAAAAGTGTTGTCTATTCGGTCGCTCATTGCACATACATGGTTTATCTATTTCCCAAGCCACAAAGGGGACTCTTCCTTCCCTCCTAGACAACCTCTATGGGACTTGGATTGTTAATGAAGTCTAAGCATGGACGTAGTATATTTGTTTAGAGTGCACAAGCACCCTCAAAGATGAAGAAGAAAAGACATTCATTCAAGAGGAAGAAAGAGATACACAGGCTGAGAATCCATAGATTCATTTCTTTCATCAAGCAATGACATCCATCAAAAAGATACATATATCAAAGATACATGAGGGAGTTACCATGCATAGGGACACACCCCTTCACATCTCAAGTGTAAATGCACTTAAAGATTGACCACTCTTTAGCCTTAGTGTAGTGCCTATATCCCCTATTAACACTGGCACACCCGGTGGTTACTATTTTCCCAAAATAGTAGACTCGAACCCACAATATTATTTCTAGTTTCAGTCTAATGCAATTTGGTAGACCCTCTTCATGATGCAACATCTCATAAATCCAAGACTATGCTGGAAAATAGAAACAAGAGCTTGGTGTAGTACCAAGGTTTAGACTACTTCCAAACACAGTTGTCCTCTAAATTACAAAAGATAGAAATTAGTGTGCAAAAAAGAAGAAAAAAAAAACTAAGACATAGTGCCTAATATCCCATTGTGCACAAATACAATCTAAGTGCACTTATTCATGTGAAATTACAGTGCCACCAGTTTTTAGCAAAATGCCAAGGCTGGGAACCCATAAAATATAATGTCATCCATACATACTCATAAAGAATAAAAACATAGAACCATGAATGAATGAGAATGTCCACACTCCAATGGCATAGAGTAGACATGGCATAGACATAGCACTACCCATAGAAATATGTCAATGATGCTCCAGCATCATACTGTATCATCTCACTCAAGTTTGGTATCAATTTCGGTATCTAAAGATACCTTTAGTTCCACATTAGCTAACACTTCTTGAACAATTTCAGAAATTATCTTAGGCCCTTCAACATCAAGATCATCCTTCATCTGACTGTCTTCATGTAGTGAGCTCAATACTGCAGCAATATCTGATTTTAACATTTTGTCAGATCCTGTAGAGACTGACTCTTTCATCTGAGTGTCTTCATCTCTCTGAATCTGGCTCATTGGCATACTAAAAACATCAAGTTTATTATCAGGTTCTTTAAATTCAAGACTCACATCAGGAATACTAGCTGACATCCCTTGATCAGAACCACTCAGAGCTTCTGTCTGACTTGCCATATCTGTCTTTAAAACATTTGATTTTGACCTAATGTCTTTCTACATTTTGAACAACTCAGTTTGCAAGGATTTAACTTTGAGTTGTAATAAATCAATGCTAACATCCTTGATTTCCAACATATTATCAGCTGTCTGAAGTTTCAACTCCAATTCTTCACATCTAGACTTCAACTGCAATTTATCCTACAAATCAAAAGAATTAGTAAACACTTCATAAGGTTTTTGAAACATTAACTCCAGTCTTTCTTTAATCTGCTCCCAGATTTTCTTTCCACAGTCTTCTAACTCCCGAAATAAATCCAACACTTTAGGTTCAGTAATAAATACTCCTGCATCGATACCACGCTTATACAATATGCCACCAATAACAACATAAGTAGTGCTTCTCAAAGAAAGCTTTCTTCTCTGATCCTTTAACATTGAGTCAGGGAAAATTGCATGCTCTAAATAGTTTAACATCTCGTCATACCAATTTCCTTTCTCTAAAGTATGAACCTGAAATATTTCAGCATCAGGTAACTGATCTGAGACACCATCCGCAGCCTCTCCTGTCTCCAATCGACTTAGGTAATCAGCAATAGCATGTTCTTTACCCGGCCGATGTACCACTGAATAATCCAACTCTTGTAACAACAAGATCCATCTGGCTATTCTACCCTGAGGCTGATTTCTGTTCACCATATAGACCAAAGCCTGATGATCAACATGAATAATGACTTTATTACCCAAGAGGTAATGTCGAAACTTCTTCAATGCAAAAATCATAGCTAAACATTCCTTTTCTGTGACTGTATAGTTTCTCTCGGCTGACGTCATAACTTTACTAGCATAGTAAATCGGTCTATACCACCCTGACACTTTCTCTTGCATCAAAACAGCACCAACAGCAATATCAGAGGCATCTGAAAAAATATGAAAGGGTAAAGACCAGTCAGGAGGCTGAATAATGGGTGCCACCTGAAGCATTTTCTTCAGGCTCCTGAAAGCTTTTTCCTGCTCCTGACCCCATACAAACTGAACATTTTTCTTGGTTAACACTATAAGAGGCAAACAAACATAAGATAAGTACTTCAAAAACCGATTATGCCACTTTATTTGTCCCAAAAAACGAAGAACTCCCTTCACATTTGTAGGAGCCTTGGCATTGTTGATAGCTTCCACTTTCTTCAAGTGAATTTGCATCCCCTGTTCTGAGATAACATGACCTAAAAACTTTCCTCTCCTGACAGCAAAAGCACATTTTAATGGATTGAGACTAAGACCAACTTCCCTGCACCGTTCAAAACATTTCCGCAAATAGCATAAATTATCTTCTTCTTTACCAAAAACACTAAAATCGTCCAAAAGAACTCTCATAAAAGATGTTAGGAATGGTGCAAACGCTTGTTGCACAAACTTTTGAAAAGTTGGGGGAGCATTCTTTAAGCCAAATGTCATCACCCTACTTGCATAAACTCCCCATTCTGTCACAAATGCCGTTTTGTCTCTATCTTCATATGCCATTAATATTTGATTATAACCACTAAAACCATCCAAAAAACTATACATTTGATGACCTACCACAACATCAAGCAATACATCCTGAAATGGTGATGGAAAAGGATCTGTCTCTGTAGCTGCATTTAACTTTCTGTAATCAATGCAAATTCTCAATTTGCCATTCTTTTTTGGCACCACTACAATAGGTGACAACCAAGATACTTGCTCAACAGGATAAATAAAGCCAACTTTTAGCAACTTATCCAACTCCTCTTTAACTGCCTTTGCATAATTCGGGTTCATTCTGTATCTTTGAGAAACCACTGGTACTACATCTTTCTTTAAGTTAATTCTATGCTAACAAAATTTAGGGTCAACACCTTTCATATCCAAATAGCTCCATGCAAAAATATCAATAAATTCCTTCAACAAACTAGTCAGATTCTGTTTAAAAACATCAGCAACCTGAACACTGACTTTTACCATTTTTGGACATAAGTCAGATCCGATATTCAAGTCCATAAGATCATCCTCCTCAACTCTGGCAGATTTAGACACCTGTTCCTCAAAAGCCTGCTCCGCTTTCAAAATCTGATCCACATAGTCCTTTTCCTCACTTTGTTGTTCCAAGCTCTCAGAATTTAATACATCAGAAGTCTGTGTCATCTGATCCAAAACATCAGGGACTATCTGAATTGGTCCAGTCTGACCTGTATCATTAACAGATTCCAAAATTATATTACTATTTTCCATATCCAACTTCCGATCATCAGTCTGATATTTCTGTAATATTTCTGAAACATTGATTTCATAGACAGGAATAACTAATGCATTGGCTTGTAAAAAAGCTTCTTCCTCATCATCTTCAACCTGATCTGCCATATTAATGGATTGTACATATAATGCCCTATTCTTCTTAGACAAAGGAACTTCAGGGACCATATTCATTTCAACTTTTTTACTACCCTTTCTTATTGTCAATTTTGAATTTCCCCAATCCTGTCGAATCTTCGCCTGCTTAAACCAAGGACGTCCCAACAGAATTGGATACATCCCATCACCTTTTCCCATTGCTAAGACAACAAAACTAACTTGAAAAGATAAGTCACTAACAATAATATTCTGATTCTTTAAAATTCCCAAAGGTTGAACTCTTCTTTGATTTGCCATCTTCAGCTGAAAAGGAGCATCTTCCAATTCTGGACATTTGAGTTTCCGATACATAAATTCAGGTAAGATATTCATGCCGGAACCACCATCCAACAAGACACCAAGTATTTCCTTGCTCTAATATGTAATAGTGATTCGGGGAACCTTATAATCCACGTCTTCAGTTTCTACCTGAAAACTGTCAGGATCCTCCTCCTGAATATCATCCACTTTGACTTTAACTGTAAAAGCTTCTTCTTAAATTCAGGTACTAAGCTCAGAATCTGATCCATTGATACTGTCTCTAACTTCAGCCAGTCAGAAAGAGTGTCCGAGCCCTATTTGATTTCAGCCGATTCTTTTTCTGACATACATGTCACTTAAGGAACAGAAAACTGAACTCCCTTTATCGAGGATTGATTAGTCTGTCTTTTATTTATTTCCTTCAAACAACCTTTTCTAACCTGATCTTGTTGCTACCAAAACTCAGTGTCCATTGCTACTTTGGGTCCTTCCTTCCCAGTTTGAATGTCACCGAACTTCCTCCCTGATCTGGTTACTACCAAAACTGGGACTGAATCTCCACTAAAATTCTTTCTCGAGAAACAATTTGAACAGTCACATTTAGCATAACAACAATTTCCATATTGCATTTGTACGTGACTACATACATTTTGCAGAGCACCCTGTTCTTCCACAATAATTACATTTGCTTGAGGTGCTCGATTGGTCTGACTTTCTGAAGATACCGGTGGATGATTTTCGTTATATCTGACAATAGGTAACGGTCAGTCATAACAACATTAGAAGCAGGAATTTCTGACTTATTTTGCTGAGAAGTCAGATTAGCTCTATTTTTGGGATTATACCAGCATACATTATCAGTATGTCCAGATTTTTGAAAAATCTGACAAAAATTTTTAGAACTTGTGCCTGGGATTGACACTCCCATTGCCTTCAGGGTTACCGCAATCTGCTTTTCCAGGTTTCCTGACTTTGCAGAAGCTTTCTCCTTGTCTTTCTTCCTTTTCTTCTCCTGATTCCTTTTCTCCTTGGCTTTCTTCTTGCCTTTAGCCTTCTTTTTCTTACTCCCAGAATCTAAATCCTCTGAATCAGAGTCAGTATCTGACTCTGAAAGATCACTATCACTGTCAGACTGAGAATTTGAATCTGAGTCTGACTCTGAGTCTGACTCGGAATCACTGTCATCTTTTTGTTTCTTTTTAGATTTCCCAGTTCCCAATCTTCTTTCAGCTCTTGTTGCTGTTGTAACGAAAGCATTGAAACCTCCTACGCCTAGAGCAATATCAGCACTCGCAATCGCCATACGAAGACTTTTCCTTAACCCTTTACAAAAGTATTCCCCTAACATTTCATTCGTGGGGCGCTCATTTGCTTCAAGTCTTTGGTTCAAATCTAAAAATTTCTGTGCAAAATCTTCTACCAATAAAGATTTCTGCTTCATAGTTTTCAACTGCTTCAATATATCGTTCGGAGTTTTCCACTTCCGAAATCTTGCCAGAAAGGCATTAGTCAGGGCTGCTGTATTTGGAAAATGCACTGCACCATATTGGCTGAACCAATTCATTGCTTTTCCTTCCAATGTGGCAGCAAATTGCTGCTTCTTCACATCATCTCCATACAAACCGTCTAAGCCACTTGCCGCCCATTTTGTGCTAAATTGAGCGACATGGGTGTCTGGGTCATCCTTCTTGGATTTGCCCTTAAACGATGCAAACTTGACTTTAAGGTTTGCCGGATTAGGAGGTTGAGCCATTTGAATTGGAGGTATGACTTGCCTTACAAGAGGAATTTGTCGCCTGATAGTCCTTTCCGATAGCGGCTGAAATTGTAAATGTCTTCTTGTTTGTGCATGCAACTGACTTAATAAGAAAGAGCCTACCACAAGATTTCTGGCCCTCTACTCTTGCTCCGGTGTCAGAGAAGAGGAAACACCTTGAAAATCGACTTGTATCTCCTGATCACTTGACTCTGGGATGGATTCTAATAAATTTGCCTGACTGCTACGATTAGCATGTGGCATTTGATATTGCTGCCGCACTTGCCTCCTAGATTCTGCTATCCGTGAACGATAACGAGTATTATAAATGCCAAAAAGATTTCTTTTGTCATCGTCTGACATAGGCCATTCAAAGAAACATCAAAGAATTAATATTTTCCTGCCCTCCTGTTTGACTGACTTCAACACCAGTCAGAAAGGAAACTTTTTGGTGCAGACATGAGACCATATGGCGACGGGCGAATCAGACCCACCATGGGTCGATGTAAGGTTTTACGTTGGCTTCTAGCTATCTCAAAAATCCTCAAGACCAGATTCAAGGGTAAACAGCATACATACTCGTGTCAAAAGCGGTCTGCATACTCTCGATACTCCTCCTCTTCTGTCTTCCAGTTAGAGAATGCAGCCAATAAAGGCTCCTCTAATTCCTATAAGACCAAAGCAGGCGAAAGAGATATACCTGACAACTCCGGCATAGTCAGTGCATAATGCTCAGGTTCTATACCCTGCCGCTGACTAAACTGCAGCCATATAGCGAAACTAAGGTTGACAGAATCACCGCCTCCTTATTCTTGCCTGTCCTTCATCAGAACATACTCCATAATATCCCCAATAGCACGCGCTACATGCTCAGAATGTAAAAAAAATCTCTTAACTCTTCTACTTGAAAACAGCATGAGCATAACCGCCAAAATAGCAATTAATCATTTGCACCCTTTCGTTTGTGCGAAATCTCCATTTAGATTCGACGCTGAATCAATTTCTAATCCTGACTGAATTCATTCTTAATCTGTCCATTGATGGCAGAAGCCCAACAGGATCGCTAGTGTTTAGAGTGCACAAGCACCCTAAAAGACGAAGAAGAAAAGACATTCATTCAAGAGGAAGAAAGAGATACACAGGCTAAGAATCCATAGATTCATTTCTTTCATCAAGCAATGACATCCCACTACTACACACGGATCCAATTGCGACGTTTACGTACCGACGTTTAGCGCCCGCTTAGCGTTAATCGTCGGTATGAAAAGCGGGTTTCATAAATCGTCGCTATATAGCGACTGTTGCTAAAAGTCGCTATATAGCGACTTTTACAAAAGTCGCTATATAGCGACACTGATACAAAATATTATAGCGATGTTTTTACAGAGAGGTTTTTTTTTTTTAAATAGGCCTTAAAAGTTAGTTTTTTCCAATGACAAATTTTTTAAAATTTTCATACATGTTTGAGCTCATAGAGAAATAAAAAATGAGAGCATGTACATCAAGCCTTTGAAGCTCATATATTCATGTCCAAGTTTGAGATGAGAAAAATCAAATAAGAGCATTTACATCAACTGTTTCATCTTGAGCCAAGTCTAAGGCGCCAAGCAAGTCTATCTCCAACTCTATACCGAGTTGATCTCCTATATCATCATCATACTCTAGCATCGTACGTTCACCTACTAAAAGTATTTGATCATCTTCTTCAATAAAGCTTAAGTGTGGTGATTGATCTTGATGATTGTTGTCTTCTTCGTCAATATCATGATCTCCATCCTCCTCCCGTGCGATGTCATTATGCGCATCTTCCTCTTGGCTCATATGGTGATCTACATCTTCTTTGCTAGATTCATCAATTGGATCCGGCATTGGTAGTGGCATCTCCATATCCACATCTCGATCTTCAAAAATTTGCTTACTTCGTGGTGCAACTTGGATCACGTACCACCATCATGGATCAGAACGATCCGGATGAAAAACCACCTATATTGAAGATGGGTGCCAAATTTCGTCAATCATATATATATCAATGGACTTTAAAAACGAAAGCTTCGACTAATTAAATCATTAGTATGCACCTGCTCACAGTGCTCGGGAAGAACAAAAGTATCACTTTCATCGGTCCAATGTTTGGTGGAGTCTATTGCAAAGAGACCGCTACTATCTTTTCTCACTGTCGCATGGGGACCGTTGTAAGTAGTTCTAAACCATTTTACATCAAGAATGAAAATAGTAAATCGTCTGAAATCAATTTCATAGATGTCGCATATGGTTCCACAATAATCCAACTGTGAGAAGAGAAGATTGGTATCCGAAGCACTTGCTCGGCTATCTTGTGTGAAGTTAGCCATGACTCCACAATCATACGTGACTCTCTTTGAATTGATGCGTTCCACGCGAAAATGTCGTCCATATGACCATAATGCACTCTGTACTTTTTATACTATAAAAGAGCATCATTAAAACAATGAAGATGCACCTATTTTATAGCATATATTGCCACAAATAATTACTTAATTACATCAAGAGATAAGAAACTTACATGCACCATACATCCAAATGATAACTCCCGCTCGCGCTCGTTTATTGTCTCTCCATCACGTTCGGCTTTACGTAGAGCCAGTTGTAGCCAATCAAGTGACATGTGAGTAGGGAGAAGAGCCAGATCTCGTGGATATGGTTGTGATCGCCTGTACATTACTCTAAATCTCGTCCTTGCATTTATTCTTTCTGCTTTGGCCACTTCATATCTCTCAATCCACTTCTGCATCTCAGGGCTATTGAGGATACAAAACTTATTGAATTTCTCCATTTGCTCTTCGCTCATCTTTCTTTCAATCCCTTTTCCTTGGGGAACCTTGCCAATGATGCGATCATCATCCTTGTTGTGCTAAGCTTGCGGCATATTAGGATCCGTGGATGCAAGAAACTCTGTGATATATACTAATGACTCTTGCACAAGCCATCCCTCTACCATGCTTGCTTTCGGTCTTGCTCTTTGTCTTACAAACCCCTTTAAAGTTTTCATAAACCGCTGGAGAAAAAACATCCATCGATTATGAACGGTACTTGCTATAGCCACCTCATCAACTATGTGCACAAGCAAGTGGACTTGAGTTGTCATAATGCTTGAGGGAAAGTGCTTCTCAAGCAAGCATACGGCTTTGATGGATTCCACCCTAGCCTTCTCGATGCTCGATATAGAGATCTCTTTTTGAGATATCCACCTATTTCACATGTCCAGGCATATGTAAGATATTTGAGATATCCACCTATTTCACATGTCCATTGAGAAAATACATAATGCGATTTGATAGTAAGCATACCTCACAATACCACAGATCTTGAATATAGCATTTCTAACATCTTCTTGTAAGCACCCTTTTATTGTAATTGGGAGGATGAACTATCAAAGCAACAATGAAGTCATGTCAACAATATAACATAATAATAATTACGCTAACGCATCACTATTATCGGTACAATAATTCTACTTAGAATACCTGTAAGACCTTGTGCCAATCATGGGACTTGAGGCCACTAAGCTTATTATCCTTTGAAAATGCTCCTTTCAAGCAACGCATGTACCCTGTCGGTGTTTGAAAAGAGGCAATCCTCCCTCGTAGAGAGGATCCACGTTGCTTTCGGGAGGACAAATTTTCCCGAAGCATGCACTTGGGGCCATAAACGAGACATCCTATTCATAGCACGCAAGTCTTCTCGCACTCCTCTCGAGTCCTTGGAACCAACCAAGTGTGCCCAAATAGTAACCCCCACATTCTTGAAGATATGCATGGGATCCAAGAGATGATTGATTTGTAAGTGACCCCAATAAGGAAGCTCGTGAAAGATCGATAGCCTCTTCATACTAGGAGGAGGTTCCTCTCCATTCGCCCTCCAAGCTTGAATCCAATCACTTGCCTTCAAATATGATGGTGGTGGATCAAGCTGACCTCCATGTGCGAGATGGTCGAGTGGAAGGTATCGAGCATGACCTTCATAAACATTTTTCCTTATATGTTTGGAGTAGCGTGTAAGCAATTTCAGAGCCGGTCCACAAATAGGACAAGCATGGTACCCACTTGTAACAAGTCCTGCACGCGTGCATGAATGTGTTAGTACAAGACATGTGTGCAAAAGAGAGTAAAAAAAGCATAATCCCTCATTGTACATGTAAAGACATAACCACGTACCTGTGCACTCTCCATATCCTGGGTAGTCATGCATGGTCCACATCAAGATACCCCTGACCAAAATATCTTTGGTATGTCTAGGAGCTCTGGAAATATCAAAGACCTGCACTCCTCTCCATAATATCTGTAACTCCTCTATCAAAGGTGCCATGTACACGTCCATGTTTTTTGCCTTGTACTTTCGTGGCACAAGTAGTGCAAGCATGAGGTGTCCCTTTTTTATTGTTAGCCATGGAGGGATATTGTAATTCACCACGACTATGGGCCATGTCGACCAAGATGTCGAGCGTAACCCGAAAGGATTCACGCCGTCCATGGCTAGCCCAAGATGTAAGTTGCGTGGCTCCCTCGCAAAGTCCGGCCACTGATTATCTATGTGCTTCCAAGCTGCACAATCTGCGGGAATCCTCAATGTGTGATCAGTGGACCGATGAGATGCATGCCATGTCATCAACTCCGCTATGGATTTGCATCGAAACATGTGTTGTATTCTTGAAATGATGGGAAAGTGTCTTAAGACCTTTACCGGTATCCGCTCACCGTGCAAGTCATCTCTATATCGTTGTTCCCCATACTTTGGACAACTAGCCAAATCTCCATGCTCACGACGAAAGAGAATACAATCATTACGGCAAGCATGGATGGTATCATAATCCATACCCACCGTTGTTAGCATCTTTTTCGCTTCATCTCTTGATGCGAGCATGGTATTTGGTGCAGGCAACATCTTCTGGAGCAACCTATGACAAAGACACTATCCAAATGATGATTCTCAAAACAAACAATATCCAAATAATGAGTCAAATTAATGCAAGGGCTAACCTCATTAAGGCCGAGACACTTGTATCCGACCACCCATACTGTACTTGTAGATTCAAGATTGAGAGACAAGCATGTAGTTTAGACATCCTAGCACCCTCGTACAATTGTGTTGATTGCAACTCTCGCATTTTGACCTCAGATTCTGACATCACGTGTACGTGGGATGTAGTGCCCCTAAAAATGGAATCCATCATGTCGACCATACCCTCGTCGTCATCCGGGAGACTATAGTCTTGTTGAAAGTGAGAAGGTTGTAAAGAATAAGGGAGAGAGATAGGAGACTCAAGTTCAGCTTTCTTCACAACACACAAAAGAGAGAGGACACAAGGTTGGAGGGTGAAGCCTTTCTTCACTTTTGCACACAACAACAATACAATAGAAGAGGGAAATACCCTATATGTCAAACCCTAGAATACGTGGTTCATATGTGAACCCAAACCAAAAACATACGTGGTAGTCTAACTACACCACGAGTACAACTAACATAGGCGGTGACATAAATGATAGTCATCCAGGAGATATATCGGGGATAGAGCTTGATATCTCAACACTCCCCCTCAAGCTCAAATCCATCTCACGTACACCAAGCAAGCTCCTAAATCTGCGAAGCTTCTCGGTACCCAATGCCTTCGTAAAAATATCAGCCACCTGCTCCTCAATGCTGACATAGACAAGATCAATCTCACCAGCTAGAACCTTCTCTCTCACAAAGTGATAATGCACCTCAATGTGCTTCGAAGTTCTAGCATGATAAACTGGGTTATTAGCAAGCATGATGCTGCTAATGTTGTCACAATGAATGACAACTGCTGCATGAATTGACTGTCCCATATCTGCAAGTAGCTTCCGTAACCAAGCTACCTCACATGCAGCCATTGCTGCACCCCTGTACTCAGCCTCTGTGCTCGACAAGGCAACTGTTGGCTGCTTCTTGCTGCTCCAACTGATGGCACCACTCCCAAGGGAAAACATAAAACCACTAGTAGATCTCCTGTCTGAGACACTACCAGCCCAGTCAGCATCTGTGTATCCATGTACCTGTAATGCACACCCAGCTTCATAAAACAGTCCATAATGCAATGTGGACTTCACATATCGCAGTATGCGCCTAGCCGCATCCAAATGTGGCTTCCTCGGTGCCTGCATAAACTGACTCACCAGCCCCACAGCATAGCTCATGGAAATCAAGCTACCTACTATGCGCCTGTACATAGTAATATCTTCAAGAAGCTCACCTGTCTCTGCATTGAGCTTCACATTCTGCTCCAATGGAGCAGAAATAGGCTTACAGCCTGTCATCCCATATTTGGATAGCATGTCCAAACCGTATTGCCTTTGCAACAGCCATATCCCACTCAGGGATCTAATAACCTCAATGCCCAAGAAGTAACGCAGCTCTCCCAAATCCTTCATCTCAAATTTCTGCTTCAACAGTAGCTTCACTTCATTAATGTCTGCATCACTATCACCTGTAATAATCAAGTCATCAACATAGATGACTATAAGCACAATCCCTCTGTTTGTCCTTTTCACATAAAGTGAAAAATCTGAATTGGAAATCTGAAATCCAATAGTGACAAGATATTGCCCTATCTTGTCTGACCATGCTCTCGGCGCCTGTTTTAAGCCATACAAGGCTTTGCGCAACCTGCATACAAAATCGGGGTGTGAATTATCCTCATAACCTTCTGGCTGCATCATATAAACCTCTTCCTGCAAATCACCATGCAAGAAGGCATTTTTCACATCCATCTGATGCAAAGACCATCCCTTTGCAGCAGCCATAGCAATTACTACTCTCACGGTTGCCATCCTTGCCACTGGGCTGAAAGTTTCCTCATAGTCAATTCCATATGTCTGCGCAAAACCTTTGGCAACCAATCTTGCCTTGTACCTACTAACAGACCCATCAGCATTGTGCTTTACTTTGTAAACCCACTTGCAGCCAATAGCCTTCTTATCATGAGGCAAAGGCATCAAATCCCAAGTGTGGTTTGCATCCAAGGCAGCCATCTCTTCATCCATAGCTGCTTCCCAATTTTTATGCCCTGCTGCATCCTCAAAACATGTGGGCTCTGGCTCCTCTAGAACCTTGACCATATAAGCATAGTGATGTGCTGTATACCCATCATATCTCAGCCTGTCAACTGGATACTTAATACGAGTGGACCTTCGTACAACTGGATCAGTTGCAGGAGTCTTTAAATCATGCCTGCTTTTCCTTGCACCAGGTGTAACAACAGAAGGAATCCCAAGTTCCTCATCAAGGCTCATTTCAGAGCCACTTGACTCTCCATCAACATGAGAGCTACCAGCAGACACATCAAACACTGGAGCATTGTCTACTTTTTCTTTTCCCTTATGTGATACCTGCACAACACTATCAGGACTGCCATGTGACGATTCACTAGATCTCAATCTCCCTGTCCATGCATTAGATCCACTAGTAGAGGACTCTCTGGGTCCACTCAAGGCTTGAGATTGCTGCTCTGCATTTATTGCAGCATTCCCATTTCCTACATCTGCATCTCCTACCATAACAGTTGGTGCATACCAGCTGCTCATTTCATCAAAAACAACATCTCTGCTCACTTGCATTTTGCGGGTGGAAGGGTTATAACAACGATACCCTTTCTGGTGCAGAGCATATCCAATAAAGATGCATTTTTCTGCCTTTGGATCCAGCTTTGTTCTCTTCTCATCAGGAACATGAACATAAGCTATGCAACCAAATACCTTCAAGTGAGAAATATCTGGTTTTTGGCCTGTATACATTTCTTCAGGCGTCATGCCATGGACAGCTGCAGTGGGGGTTCTGTTCATAATATAAACAGCAGTTGCTACTGCTTCAGCCCAAAAATAATCAGGCATGTTTTTCTCATTTAGGATCGCCCGTCCTACTTCTGCAATATGCCTGTTCTTCCTTTCTGCAACCCCATTCTGCTGAGGGGTAGACCTGCATGAGTACTTCCTTTGAATTCCCTGTTCTTTCAGATATTCACAAAATTCTTCTGAAAAGTACTCTCCCCCTCCATCAGATCTTAGCACTTTAATATGCACACCTTTCTCTTTTTCAATCATGGCCTTAAAAGCCTTGAAATGGCTGAACACTTCACTTTTGTGCTTCACAAAATAAATCCACACCTTCCTAGTGTAGTCATCAATAAACGTCACATAATAATGGCATCCACCAATAGAAGCAGTTTTGGTTGTCCAAACATCTGAATGGATCACTTCCAAAGGTCTTCTGCTCACCTTAGCATTTTTGGGAAATGCATGTCTGGCCTGCTTACCCATTTGGCATGCTTCACATACCTTTTGCATTCCCTCAACTCTGAATTTAGGCAAACCTGCAACAATGTTTTTTGTTTGCATAGATTTCAGCCTTTGTATATTCACGTGCCCAATGCGCTTGTGCCATATCTCAATATCTGCAATGACACCTCTCCCATGCGCAAACATAGCAGCTTTCACCTCAGGCATATCAACATCCAAGGTGAACATTCTGCCATTTTTGTTGCCTTTCGCAACCAAGCGGCACTTATTTTTCAAGTCCTCAACAAAGCATCCATCAGGATTAAATCTAACATGCAGACCTTGCTCAACCATCTGGCCTACTGAAACCAGGTTCTTAGTGATTTTTGGAACATGAAGTACATCTGCCAAGTACTTTGTTTTGCCATCCTGCATAGCCAATGGCACTTTACCAACCTGCGTAATTGGGTGCGCAGTATCATCACCTGTTTCTACCAAACATCATTGCAAGCTGCAGCATCTCCTGACATGGAGTTAACCATATGCTGCATCACAAAAAGGTGCTCATTTCTGTCGTCACCATGCCCACTTGATGATGCATAGTTGCTTTGCTGCAACTTCCCACTTTTGATGTCATTCTGTTTTTTATAGCATGTATTCTCCTTGTGTCCAGGCTTTCCACAATAATAGCATTCTGTGCTGCTATTTACTTGCTGGTTCCTTTGCCATGAACCACGGCCTCTTTGGCTCCCCCTGCCTCTAGAACTACCACGTCCTCCTCCATAGGACTGGTTTTCCTGTTGTTGCTGTTGGTTCTGATTTCCTGCACGGCCACCAAAACGGCCTCTTCCTCTACCCCTGCCTCTACCTGTATTCGAGTAGAAAGCAGTCTCTTGAGAAGTTGAGGTGGCTGAACCACCATTCCTTTGCTCTTCACTTAGCAAGAGAGCAATAAGTTCCTGAAAATCAGGAAATGTTTCACGGACTCCAATGGATTTCCGAAACTGTGCATAATCTTTCCCAAGACCATTCAAGGTCACGGACACTAAGTCCTCATCATCAACAGGTGCTCCAATGGAGGCAAGAGAATCTGCAAGGCCTTTCACCTTCAAGGAATACTCATTTATATTCATATTTTTCCTTTGCACATTGTGCAACTCCTGCTTTAGCTGCATCTTTCGTGCTTTGGTATTTGTGCTATACAGCTTCACCAATGTATCCCATGCCTCCTTAGGTGTCTCTACATCCTGTATATGCACAATCATAGAATCTGAAATGCTAACAGACAGCCAATACAAGCATTTTCTGGCTTTTTCATGCCATTCTTTAAAGGCCTTCAATTCAGCAGGAGTGGGAGCAGCACCCAACACTGGTTCTGCAGTTTCACCACTGATGTACTCC
Organism: Dipteris shenzhenensis; assembly: GCF_047967505.1. Taxonomy (NCBI): domain Eukaryota; kingdom Viridiplantae; phylum Streptophyta; class Polypodiopsida; order Gleicheniales; family Dipteridaceae; genus Dipteris; species Dipteris shenzhenensis. The sequence goes on from NC_141615.1 coordinate 41,239,956, forward strand.
CAAACTCCCTTTCCCATAAGGAAGTTTGTCATCCTGAACTTCCATGCTTGGAAGTTGTTCTTGTCAAGCTTCTCACTGACAATGGTAGACAGATTCTCAGACATTTTACAAATCACGAATTGCAACAGCAACCTGTAAACACAGCAAATGCCTCACAAGGGCAAATAGCAAAACTTCTGCAAAAAACCTCACAGGGGCAGATCTGCAACACTGACGAAAGTGGTATTTCACCACACAGTCACTTCCTAGTGACGATTTTGCATCAACAGGCAACAGGCATAAATCTGCAACTCCCAATATCTCTGCACACAGGCATACGATGCAATTTCTGTGGCACCTTTCCACCGACTAGCCGCGCAGTGGTCGCACAGCGAAAAACAGGGCCTTTTTTCTGAGTGCCTGCGAAGAACTTCCGCCTTCAAAACGGGCCCCGAAACTTCCCGCAGCATATACTGCGCTCTCGCCACACCGCGAAGGGCCTCTCAATCTGAAACAGTGCACTCCTACACTTCTGGCTGTGCTACCTGCAGAGATTTGCTCCCAAACTCGAAATAGGAAAGCAACACTGGTCCTCTTACCAGGACACCACAAACTTGGCTTGCTTTCTTGAGCTCCTTACCACGAACAAGGCTTTGATACCATGTAAAAAATAAGGGAGAGAGATAGGAGACTCAAGTTCAGCTTTCTTCACAACACACAAAAGAGAGAGGACACAAGGTTGGAGGGTGAAGCCTTTCTTCACTTTTGCACACAACAACAATACAATAGAAGAGGGAAATACCCTATATGTCAAACCCTAGAATACGTGGTTCATATGTGAACCCAAACCAAAAACATACGTGGTAGTCTAACTACACCACGAGTACAACTAACATAGGCGGTGACATAAATGATAGTCATCCAGGAGATATATCGGGGATAGAGCTTGATATCTCAACAAAGGTATATGTGTACCCTCGTCACCCTCCTCATCTTGTTTTAAGATTTCGTGTAAATATAATATCTTCTATTTCCTGGTATATAATACGATTGCGAACTTAAATAGCTTTGACTTACCGATGATCCATCAACATGTGCAACACCAATGGGGGGTACTGGTTCCGGCTCCTCCCCGTACATCCGCAAGTGGCGCATGATAATACGATGTTGATGTCGTGCTTCTCGCTTGTAATGAGTGCAATGACAGTATAACCTCTCCGTAAGCCACTTCGTGCTCCCGGGCATTGGCGCATCATCGGACGAGCTTCCACTCATCCCTTCCATCTACACTTATAAAATCACAACATAAGCATGAAGAGGAGATATTGACAATTATAAAATAGCATGTTTGAGCTTCTCTTGAGGCCATATTAAAAAGGTGACAGTAAGCGTTGCTATATAGCGACTCTCTGTTCTGTCGCTATATAGCGATAGCGACAAATAAGCGTCGCTATATAGCGACGCTGTGGGTTAAAACCCGAAACGCTAAACGTGCGGCGTTTTCTTCAAACTATTCCCTAATCCCTCAAGTAAGCAACCCAAAATCTCCTCGCACCTATTTTCGATGACCTCCCACCTATTCCAAGCAACCTCCCACTCTATTTTCCACTCCTCACCCTTCTCCTACCTCTTGTACTCCCTCTCTATCCTTTTCCCTCTTTGGTTTCTTGAAAAAAAGTTCTTCAAGAGGTGAGTTTGTTTCAACAATGTAGGTTGTTTGTTTGTTAGCTTTAGTTTTGTGAGTGTTTCTTCTTGTATTGCTAAACCTGTAAACTAGTTTTCATGCTTGTTTTGAAAGGATTGAAACAAAAAACGAGATTTCAAGAAAGAAAGAAAACTCACCTCTTTTTTCTGTATTTCTCTTCCTTCTCTTTCTCCTTGTCTCCTCAATCTCCTCCTTTCCTTGTCTCCTCAATCTCCTCCCTTCAAGAAGTTGCTTTTGTAATCTCCTCCTTCCACTAATATCTTATTTGAAAAAATGGGTTGTTTTCTCTCTTTTGTAGGGCCAGTCCACTACACCGAGCGGGACATACTTTTTCAGGTAAGTGCTTCCTCTTTTTTCCATTTATTATTTTTGTTATTTGCATTGGCCTGCAGCTAGCGCCTTAAGCGCTAGCTGCAGTGATGGGCGTAGGAACCCTCTCTTCCCCTCCCACTCTTTCCTTCTTCCCCCTTCTCTTATTCTCCTTTTTCCCCCTTCTCTTTTTTCCCTCTTCTCTTATTCTCTCTTTTCCCCTTCTCTCTTTCCCCCTCATCTCTTTTCCCTTCTCTCTTTCCTTTCCCTCTTATTCTCTTATGCTTATGCTTCTCTCATTCCCCCTTCTCTCTTTCCCCCTTCTCTATTTCCCCCTTCCACTAATATCTTATTTGAAAAAATGGGTTGTTTTCTCTCTTTTATAGGACCAATCCACTACACCGAGCGGGACATACTTTTTCAGGTAAGTGCTTCCTCTTTTTATTTTTGTTATTTGCATTGGCCTGCAGCTAGCGCCTTAAGCGCTAGCTGCAGTGATGGGCGTAGGAACCCTCTCTTCCCCTCCCACTCTTTCCTTCTTCCCCCTTCTCTTATTCTCCTTTTTCCCCCTTCTCTTTTTTCCCTCTTCTCTTATTCTCTCTTTTCCCCTTCTCTCTTTCCCCCTCATCTCTTTTCCCTTCTCTCTTTCCTTTCCCTCTTATTCTCTTATGCTTATGCTTCTCTCATTCCCCCTTCTCTCTTTCCCCCTTCTCTATTTCCCCCTTCTCTCATTCGCATAAGCTCATGCTCATGCATGAGCATAAGCATGAGCTTATGCTTATGCTAATACATGAGCATGAGCTTATGCTTAAGTTTCCGCATAAGCTCCTTCTCTTTTCCCACATGAGCATGAGCTTATGCTTAAGTTTCCACATAAGCTTATGCTTATGCATGAGCTTATGCGGAAATAGAGAATGAGATAAGCTTATGCTTCTCTCATTCTCTATTTCCGCATAAGCTCATGCATAAGCATAAGCTCATGCTTATGCTCATGCGGAAAAAGAGCAGGAGCTTATGCGGAAATAGAGAATAAGCTTCTCTCATTCTCTTATGCTTCTCTCATTCTCTATTTCCGCATAAGCTCCTTCTCTTTTTTCGCATGAGCATAAGCATGAGCTTATGCTTATGCTTCTCTCATTCTCTATTTCCGCATAAGCTCCTTCTCTTTTTCCGCATGAGCATAAGCATGAGCTTTTGCTTATGCATGCATAAGCATAAGCATAAGCATAAGCTCATGCTTATGCTCATGCATGAGCATGAGCTTATGCTTAAGTTTTCGCATAAGCTTATGCTTATGTATGAGCTTATGCGGAAATAGAGAATGAATAAGCTCATACATAAGCATAAGCTTATGCGAAAACTTAAGCATAAGCTCATGCTCATGCATGAGCATAAGCATGAGCTTTTGCTTATGCATGCATAAGCATAAGCATAAGCATAAGCTCATGCTTATGCTCATGCATGAGCATGAGCTTATGCTTAAGTTTTCGCATAAGCTTATGCTTATGTATGAGCTTATGCGGAAATAGAGAATGAGAGAAGCTTATGCTTCTCTCATTCTCTATTTCCGCATAAGCTCCTTCTCTTTTTCCGCATAAGCTCCTTCTCTTTTTCCTCATGAGCATAAGCATGAGCTTATGCTCATGCATGAGCATGAGCTTATGCTTAAGTTTCCGCATAAGCTTATGCTTATGCATGAGCTTATGCGAAAATAGAGAATGAGAGAAGCTTATGCGGAAACTCATTCTCTATTTCCACATAAGCTCCTTCTCTTTTTCTGCATAAGCTCCTTCTCTTTTTCCGCATGAGCATAAGTATGAGCTTATGCTTATGCATAAGCATAAGCATAAGCTCATGCTTATGCTCATGCATGAGCATGAGCTTATGCTTAAGTTTCCGCATAAGCTCATGCTTATGCGTGAGCTTATGCTTATGCTTCTCTCATTCTCTATTTCCGCATCAGCTCCCTCTCTTTTTCCGCATGAGCATAAGCATGAGCTTATGCTCATACATGAGCATGAGCTTATGCTTAAGTTTCCGCATAAGCTCATGCTTATGCGCGAGCTTATGCGGAAATAGAGAATGAGAGAAGCTTATGCTTCTCTCATTCTCTATTTCCACATAAGCTCCTTCTCTTTTTCCGCATGAGCATAAGCATGAGCTTATGCTTATGCTTATGCTTATGCATAAGCATAAGCTTATGCTCATGCATGAGCATGAGCTTATGCTTAAGTTTCCGCATAAGCTTATGCTTATGCATGAGCTTATGCGGAAATAGAGAATGAGATAAGCTTATGCTTCTCTCATTCTCTATTTCTGCATAAGCTCCTTCTCTTTTTCCGCATGAGCATGAGCTTATGCTTAAGTTTCTGCATAAGCTCATGCTTATGCATGAGCTTATGCGGAAATAGAGAATGAGAGAAGCTTATGCGGAAACTCATTCTCTATTTTCGCATAAGCTCCTTCTCTTTTTCCGCATGAGCATAAGCATGAGCTTATGCTTATGCTTATGCATAAGCATAAGCATACGCTCATGCCTATGCTCATGCATGAGCATGAGCTTATGCATAAGTTTCCCCCTTCTCTATTTCCCCCTTCTCTCATTCCCCCTTCTCTATTTCCCCCTTCTCTCATTCGCATAAGCTCATGCTCATGCAGAAATAGAGAATGAGAGAAGCATATGCTCATGCTTATGCTTCTCTCATTCTCTATTTCTGCATAAGCTCCTTCTCTTTTTCCGCATGAGCATAAGCATGAGCCTATGCTTATGCTCATGCATGAGCATGAGCTTATGCTTAAGTTTCCGCATAAGCTCATGCGGAAATAGAGAATGAGAGAAGCTTATGGGGAAACTCATACTCTATTTCCGCATAAGCTCCTTCTCTTTTTCCGCATGAGCTTCCACATGAGCTTATGCTTATGCTTATGCTTAAGCATGAGCATGAGCTTATGCTTAAGTTTCCGTATAAGCTCATGTGGAAATAGAGAATGAGAGAAGCTTATGCAGAAACTCATTCTCTATTTCCGCATAAGCTCCTTCTCTTTTTCCGCATGAGCTTCCGCATGAGCTTATGCTTATGCTTAAGCGTAAGCATAAGCATAAGCTTATGCTTATGCTCATGCATGAGCATGAGCTTATGCTTAAGTTTCCACATAAGCTTATGCATGAGCTTATGTGGAAATAGAGAGTGAGAGAAGCATAAGGTCATTCTCTATTTCCGCATAAGCTCATTCTCTATTTCCTACTCTCATTTCCCCCTTCTCTCCTTCTCTATTTTTGCATAAGCTCATGCTTATGCTTATGCGGGAATAGAGAAGGAGAGAAGCATAATAGAGAATGAGAGAAGCATAAGCATAGCTTATGCTTCTCTCCTTCTCTATCTCCGCATAAGCTCATTCTCTATTTCCGCATAAGCTTATGCTTATGCTTCTCTCATTCCCCCTCATCTCTTTCCCCTTCTTTATTTCCCCCTTCTCTCATTCTCTATTTCCTCATTCTCATTCTTTTATTTCCTTTCCATCTTCTTTCCCTCTTTCCTTTCCCTCTTCTTTCCTTTCCCTCTTCTTTCTTCTTGCCTATGCCTATGCCTATGAGAATGCTTATGTTTGTTTTTTTGTTTTCTGTTTTCGTGTTTGTGTCTATGTTAGACATGGGATCACGTCGCTCATCCGACGAGTACGGACAGCCTCGCAGGAGGAGAGCTCATGATCTATATGCTCCAGAGGACTTTGATTCCTCTCAGGCGACTACCCCAAGGACTATACCCCTGGTCCGACTCCTCTCAGACCTAGCACTACGACTACCCCTCGGGGAACTCCTTTGCTATCCGCGCATGGCTTTGTCAGGAGTCCCGACGAGTTTGTAGCACAGATGAGCGATCAGGAGGTAGCGAGATTCTTCTCTCTGCTCTCTTAGAGGACCTCCGCAATTCCTTCCCCTACATCGACAGGTGGACATACTGCCCAGCCATCCCCTCCCACCCCTTCGACCACGGGATCATCACCTGCGCATGCCTCTTGCAAGGGAAGGAAGAGTAGGATGGGCGTCTCATGTTGTGCTGACTCGGGAGATGTAGACGAGTCAGCACACTCACGCTCCTTTAGGTCTCCACTTGGTTCGGAGACACAGTATCAGTCAGGTCCCTTTCCCTCTCCTACTCCCACTGCTACTCCTCACTCCGGAAGCGCTCGCACAGCTTTCACTCCTTTAGACTCTGCCACCGTCAGTCCCCCTTACTCATCAGGGGATCTCTCCTATCAAATCACATCTGCCAGAGAGATAATAGAAGATAAAAAGGGCAAAACAGTGATGGCCGCCATGAGGAGGTTGATGAGTCATCACTTCAAGAGCGGCATAAATACCGATTGACGGTATCAAGATGCCCAAAAGAAGCAGGCGGTGATCGATGAGTTAAAACAAAGATACCCTAATCCGCCAAATGTGGAGTTTAATGACGATTATATGCGAGAGCGCATGGGTTTGGTCCTGAAGCATCGTAGATCAACCTTGCGTACTTCCATTACAAAGGGGTTGGCTAAACCCAGCTGGGCAGACAAAGCTGATTGGAAGTACTTCAAGACGCAACATAGGGAGCATCCCGAAATGTTTGAGGGTCAAAGAAGGGCTGCGAAGAGATGGCTGGACGTCGTAGGTACTTCGCACGTTGGTGCAGGCGGACGGTATGCATTCGAGGCAACCGTGGTAAGTCTACTTCTTCCCATTTAATGTATTGTTCCATTTGTTTTACTTACATATTACATGCACTTTAGCTAACTCTGACTCTCGTAAATTGGATCCACAACAAGCTACGATGGGTCGTCTTCCTACAGATGCAGAGACGCGGCGCGCATTTCAGATAGGAACAAAGCCATGGTTCATTGAGCAAGAGGCGATGGGAGTGACAGTCGATTGGGTTGAGGTGGCTGCTCGCGCGGTATAAGTTTACTCCTACTTGTAATCTCACTTTTGAATTTAAGTTCCAATCTAATTTTCAATTTATATGGTTCACTCTTAGGGTCAAAGCTCAAGCATCCCATCATCGGAGGCGAGCGATCAACAGGGCCAATGATTGGATGCAGGTGGCGAGGACGAGGGAGAAGACGCAGGTGTCGAGGACCAAGGAACAGGCCAACAAGACGAAGATGATTCGGATTCGGATGAGTAGTGGTAGTAGCATTTTGTATATCCGCTCGTTTGAGCAATTTTGTATCGCCCTTTCGACAGGGTAATTTTGTTAGAAACACTGTTGTATATGTCCGACATGTATATGCATTTGTTACTCATCATTTCACAAGAACAATTTTGTATCACCTTGCAAGCAAGGGAAATTTTATAAGAAACTTTCTTTTGTAATTACAAAAAAAAAAAAGGATTAGTGGGGCTAAACAGAGCCAAAAGGAAGCCCTGTTTAGCCCCACTAACCCTTTTTTTTGACTTCTGTTAACCGTCGCTATATAGCGAGATTTACCAGTGTCGTTATATAGCGACGTTTGCATCGTCGCTATATAGCGATGCTCCTTTTTCGATGCTTTTAGCGACACTTATAGCGATGTTTGCGCCCGTGAAAAAAAAAAATTTTAATGTAAAAAGCGTCGGTATTTCCGTCGGAAAATGGCCTATGCCTTGTAGTGGATCCATCAAAAGGATACATACATCAAAGATACATGAGGGAGTTACCATGCATAGGGACACACCCCTTCACATCTCAAATGTAAATGCACTTAAAGATTGACCACTCTTTAGCTTTAGTGTAGTGCCTATATCCCCTATTAACAGTATTCTCCCAAGTCGACACCAGTAGAAGCAGTAGGTGTTTTTCATGACAGTTTGACCCCCTGTCAGTATTTTGATCATAAATTTTCGCTCGATGGTTTGATTTTGACGAAACATATATTAGCATGAAGCTCTCTTCAAGGAGCATCATCCTATGTCTTGATTTATTGCATTATATATCAAACTAAATATCTGTGACTCTCTGTGTGTGACTGTTTTATTTTAGACAGTTTTTACCCCCATCTAGTAAACTGCCCATATCTTTCCGACCGCTTCTATATTTCTTACCAGACTTATATCAAAGCGAAGCCCATTTCAAGGCACATCTCAATATTTGATTGAATATTTTATATCATGTCTCTGCTGAAAGTTATGGGTCTCTATGTCTTATGATAGTTTGGAGAGTGTTTTGAGCTAAGTGTAAAGGTGTTTATGGAGGTGCAATGTTTCCTCGAAACGTACCCATCCGACCCAATCATCCCCTTCAAACTCCTTGATATATATCAGTTCATGTCATGTTGAGCTGAAAAATCTTCTTTCAATAACGTATTGCTCTTACTCTTTGGCGCAGACCGGCTTGCTGAAATTATGGCCTTTGCTAATCCTTTTCTTCTCCCTATGCTTGAGTACAACATCACTTGGGATGTTATCATCTTCATTCTCATCTAAGGGAGGATAGTATGGGGTGGTCTCTTGGTATAAAAGCTTATTTTTAATGTCCCCTTCCCAGTAATGAATATCTCTATAACTCAGTTTGAAAGAAGTAGCAAGTGAAGAGGTGCATGAAGTTTATTACCCCCAACTTCATGTCACATCTTTTGATGGAGATGCTGGGTACGTTTGTTATTGGATTCATCCCACCTTACTAAATGGGGTCTCGAGTGTACTTGATTGCATGTTATGCCTAGTATAGGCATGTGTTTTTTGATGTGATAAAGAATATGCCTGGAAGAACTCCGTTAGAAGAGATTGCAGCCCCCATTTAAGAGAACTAGAAGATTGTGAAGGTGATGCTCAAGCTATTTGCACAATCATCATGATCATATCCTTTATGTTTGCACTCTTGAATATGTTGGTGAATTAATAACGCCATAGTAGGCACAATGATAGATTGGGGATTCTTTCATGCACTAGAAGCTTGGTGTGAAGAAGAGTTGAGTCTTTGGGTAGTTTTTGACTATAACAGTGGAGTGGTGATTCTCAATGCTTTCAACTTCTTTTGCTATGAAAATGATGAAGAGTACAATATCTTGTAGTTTTTAAGTGCACTTCCAATTGTGAGAAGGGTGATTATTGAATACATAAGTATACCACAATGTTTTCATGGTGCTGGTTGGTCACTTATTTTTGAAGATTTTATTGAGGATCACGTTGTGGAGGGTTTTTAACAAGTGGTTATGCATAATAAGTTGGTCTTGGTATACTAAGTCTCTATGGGATCTTGTTTGGGATATTATTTGGATCTTGGTGTTTTCTTTTTGTGTCTCATCATGGTGAAGGTTCCAGTGTTTCGAGGGACCCAAGGGGAAGACTCGGAGTCTTATCTTTGGGATTTTGTTCGAGGATGCCGGCTTTTTGGATGGTCCATGAAGGATTGGGCAGAGATTTTGCCTGCTTTTCTTGAAGGTGTAGCCTTGAGTTGGCATGAGGCCTTACCGGACTCTACCAAGGAGGACTGGGACTAAGTGGTGGCTGCAATGAAATAGAGATTTGGGGAAATGGAGCCACCAAATGCTTTGATGTTATAGTTGAACCGGTTCTATCAAGGAGAGGGTGAGATGGTCTCTTCGTTGGCAATCCGATATGAAACTTTATGGACAAAGTATGAAAGGGCAGCTTTGCGAGCTATGGCATCTGCATCATTGGCCCCTCAAAGTCTCGTAGGGATGGAGCACTTAAAGATGAGCAAATTTGCTATGGCTTTAGAGCCTCGTCTTTGCTCAAAAGTAATGAGTAAAGATCCAACAACATACGTGGAGGCACTTTGCATTGTGACCAAGAAAGAAGCTTCTCTAAAGATCGAATCCTCTTTTGTGTCTTCAATAGCTTCAACTTCTAAGGTGGAGGTAATGGGCACTCCTCAGGTACCAAAGTACTCTAAGTTAGATCATAACATCTCCCAATTGATGGCAGATTTTGCTCATTTGATATTGCATTTGGTTAATGCACGACAACCTCGTAATTTGGTTAATGCACGACAACCTAAAGCACCAAAGATTGAGGATAGAGGCCTCGAGATAAGAGTGGGATCACTTGTGATGAATGTAATTCAAAAAGGTCACTATCACCTTGAGTGTCCTAGATTGAGAAAGAAAGAATAAAAATAAGTATCCTTGTTAGAAGCTTCTTCAGGGGATGAGGAAAGAGAGGTAATGATGGCTAAATGGGGGTGTGGTAAAGCAAAAGAAGAAGAAGAACGCAAGGAAGAAGTAGAGGAGGAACATCAGAAGAGGAATGCTGTATTAAGAAAAAGAGGGCATCTAGAAGGAGAATTAGCCAGTCAGACTTTCCTTTAGGACAAGGCATTGGAAGCTATGACTTGTTATCTGAAGCTCATATCACCTTTGGTCAATTACTTGCTTTGTCTCCAAAACTACGAAAAGAATGGGGAAAGCTAGCAATAAGCACAAGAGTGTCAAAGAAGAAAAATAAGAAAAGTGCCATTCCTATTGTTAAAAAGATAGATATAGATGTTGGTAATGATGTATGTGTGGTTGATGTGATCATTGATGGTTAAGTGATTTCTAATGTTTACATTGATGGAGGTGCATCGATTAATGTCATGAGTGAGAAGACCATGATAGATGCTGATTTAAAATACTCTAGTACTACCTCTCCTTATTGCATCAAATTGGCTAATAACACTAGAGTAAAGACCTTGGGAGTTGTGAAGAATCTAGAAGTGGATGTATGTGGAATTTCTATGCTGACTACTTTTTAGGTGATCCCTACCAAGCCAGATGCATGTGCCTATCCATTGATTTTGGGAAGGCCTTGGCTATGCAAGGTGAAGGCTATTCAAAAGTGGGATACTGGAGAATTGGTTTTGCAAGGAAATGATAAGAAGGTGTGCTACAACATCAAAAGCTGCAAAAAGGAAGTTGTCAAAGGAGGAGTCTTCAACATCAGAGAGTTCGAGCTTTGAATTAACCGATGAAGAAGAAGAGACAGGGCGTAGCTCTGAGGAATCCAGCTCAGAGAGTGAGGTGGAAGGAGTGGCCTTTGGTCTTTGTCTTAGTGTTGATCGGGATCAATCAGGAGGGAACAAGGTGGTGGTACAAGAAGATCCTGTAGAGACACTTCATGTGGAGGATGTAGGGTACACTAAACGACGCCAACGCAATGAAGAGCTTCTTGGTGATTATCTATCAGGTAGTGAGAAGCTCCAGTACTTGGATATGTTAGATGATTTTCCATGTCTCTTTGCAACAAGCTATTCATAGATTCAACTAGTATCTCTTGTGGAGCACAAGATTGAGTTGAAGCCAGAAAGCACACCAGTCGTGCAACGCTTAAGGCGATTGGGGGTGATCCAAGCTGAGGCACTAAAGAAAGAGGTAACACAACTACTTGAGGTGGGATTCATCTTTCCTGTTGATGATTCAGAATGGATATCTCTTGTAGTTTTCACACCAAAGAAAGGAAATAAGTGGCGGGTTTGTGTGGGCTTTTGTCCTTTGAATGCATGTACTAAGAGGGATCATTTTCCTTTGCCATTCCAAGATGAAATACTAGACCAAGTAGCAGGGTAGGATATGTATTCTATATGTGATGGGTATTCTAGGTACTTTCAAATTCATATTCGGGAGGAAGATCAAAAGAAAACATCATCTGTCACACCTTGGGACTTTTTGCTTACAGAGTGATGCCTTTTGGGTTGACCAATACACCACCTACATTTCAAAGGTTCATGATTCAAGTGCTCAAGCCTTACTTTGGAAAGTTCATAAGGGTGTTTTTGGATGATTTTTGCATTTATTCTTGGTGCAAAGATCACATGGAGAAGTTAAAGATGGCCTTAGCTAGGATTGATGAAGCAAAAGGATGTCTAAATCCTAGCAAGTGTCATTTAGCTCAAAGAAAAGGAGTCTTGTTGGGACATATTGTGTCTGAAGAAGGCTTGCAAATGGATCCTGACAAGGTTCAAGCAATCATGGCATTGCCAAAAGTCCTGAGAGTGTCGCTGGTGCTCAGAGAATTCTAGAAAAAAGCAAGTATTATCAATGCTTTTGTGATTATCTCACAGAGATAGTGCATCCGATGAACTTATTTAGAAAATAGGAACAATGAGTCATATAAAGAGGTGGGCTCATGTCCATGTGTTCCAATAATATAAGAGAGATCACATGCCAAGCATGTGGAAGGCATGTGGAGGAGTGTGGAGTTAAGAGGAATCCTTCTAGAATTCCTATGTTGAATGAGGAGGATGTGGACATATGGAAAAGAGAGGGTCCCTATGGGCTCCATGTGGGGAGACTCTTGACTTTCTCAATATTTTAAGAGTCTTGAGCATCTTTTGATGGGAAACACGGCAAGAGTAGCCAAAAAGGGCATGGATGGTGACATACGGGCTTATGTGATTGATGGGGAAAGGAATCTACATGCAAAAATTTTAAATGGGTGAAGGAGGGTGACAAAATCTCTATAAAAGGAGCCCTCCTCTGCTTTGTTCATCATCTCTTCCACCATTAGGCCTCATGTTGCTATAGCTCTAGTCTCCTCAAGCCTCTTCTATGAGCCTTCTCTCCCTCTTGTAGATTTTCTCTTATGTAGACTCTTGAGTCCATCTCTCTCTAGTTTATTCTCTCTCTATGAGTAGTCTTGGAGCTTCCGCTCCCTCTTGTGCATATGAAACCTCTTCTTCTCCCTTGTGTTTGTAGTATTTTGAGTTGCATTGGAGTGGAGTCTCACTCTATTGGTAATGAAGGTCACTTCAGGTTCTCTCTCTTGAGTGTCTCTTTCCTTTTTTTCCATTGTTTTCTATTCCAAAGTGCTCAAAAGTGTTGTCTATTCGGTCGCTCATTGTGCATACATGGTTTATCTATTTCCCAAGCCACAAAGGGGGTTCTTCCTTCCCTCCTAGGCAACCTCTATGGGACTTGGAGCGTTGATGAAGTCTAAGCATGGAGGTAGTATTCTCCCAAGTCGCTCATTGTGCATACATGGTTTATCTATTTCCGAACCCACAAAGGGGGCTCTTCCTTCCCTCCTAGACAACCTCTATGGGACTTGGATCGTTGATGAAGTCTAAGCATGGAGGTAGTATTCTCCCAAGTTGGCACCAATAAAAGGAATAGGTGTTTTTTTGACAGTTGGATCCCCTATCAGTATTTTGCTCATAACTTTTCGCTTAGTGGTCTGATTTGGACGAAACTTATATCAGCGGAAAGCTCTCTTTAAGGAGAATCATGCTACATTTTCAATTATTGTATTATATGTCAAACCAAAAGTCTATGATTGTTTGTGTGTGACCTTTTTTTCAGACAGTTTTTACCCCTGTCCAGTAAACTGCCCATATCTTTCTGACCACTTCTTTGTCTCTTTTGAAACTTATATCAGAGCGAAGCCCATTTCAAGTGCATCTCATTATGAAGGAGGTGTTTTAGATCATGTCTCTACTGAAATTTATGGGTCTCTGTGTCTTATGACAGTTTGGAGAGTGTTTTGAGCTAAGTGTAAAGGTGTTTATGAAGGAGGTATAATGTTTCCTCGAAACGTACCCATCCAACCCAATCATCCCCTTCAAACTCCTCAATATATATTAGTTCATGTCATGTTGAGCTGCAAAATCTTCTTTCAATAACGTATTGCTCTTACTCTTTGGCACAGATCGGCTTGCTGAGATTATGGCCTTTGCTGATCCTTTCCTTCTCCCTATGCTTGAGTATAAGCTTGAGTATAACATCACTTGGGATGTTATCATCTTCATTCTCATCTAAGGGAGGATAGTATGGGGTGGTCTCTTGGTATAAAAGCTTCTTTTTAATGTCCCCTTCCTAGTGATAAATATTTCTATCACTCAGTTCGAAAGAAGTAGGAAGTGAAGAGGTGCGTGAAGTTTATTACCCCCAACTTCATGTCACAATACTCTCATCCTAGTAAGATATATTAAGTTCCAAATGCAACCTGTGCCACAATGAAAGAAGGGCAATAGTGTCTTTAAATTGGATTTAGACATGCATGAGCACATATTGGGGTGTCATGGAGCGGTGGACGAGGACGACTGTGATAGTATTAAGAAAATGTGTGTAGTCTCATTGCAAGGAAACAATATGTCCACTTGTCCTACAAAATGGAATTTGTATTTGAGATTATGCTTCCTTTTAGTATATCCGAAACAACCACCATCCTCATTTTATTCAATTGTTTTTGTAAATCCCAAATGGTAAATCCTACGCTTGCTTTTAGTATATCCCAACAACCACCATGCCGGTTTCCCATAATGAATCCACACATCCTACAAATCCGTTCATATTGTAATAATAGAAGCAAACCACCACATTGGTAGCTGTTAATATCCTAGTGCAAACCAACCACTGCACTGGCAATAACTTATCTTGCACTACGACCGTGCTATCCTAAAATTTGTTACACAGTGCTATACTAAAAGAGTGCCCTTTAGAGTGTCCTTTAGAGTGTTTATCATTTCGTTAACTGTCACATTTCATCCCATGCTTGTTTTTAGTATATCCCAACAACTACTGTGCTGGTTTCCCATAACGAATCCACACATCCTACAAATCCATTCATCTTGTAATAATAGAAGCAAACCACCGTGGTGGTGGCTGTTAATATCCTAGTCCAACCAAACACCGCACTAGAGATAACTTATCCTGCATTACTACCATGCTATCCCTACACTACTATCATGCTATCCTAAAATTTGTGGTACAGTTCTAGTGCCCTTTAGACTAGTTATCATTAACCGTCAGATTTCAACCACTGGGCTACTTAAAACATCTAAGTACTAACATGGAAGTAGGTTGATACAAAATCACGTATTACGAGTACCATGAGAAAGTCCACAAGTCCAAGAAATGTCTACAAGGTTTTTATCGTTTCAAAATACGACGACATTTTGCTTTTTAAAGAAAGTCCAGACTCCAAATTATCTTATCAGTCTCTCTATGGCAAGCATCTACTAGCTCTTTAGGCTAGTCTAATGCACAATGGTAGACCTCTTCACACACTCCGATTACATACTACTTGCTTGACTCTACTGACTTATATGCCCATAGTAACTCCTCCTTTCACTAGGGGTCCTCTTCATCCTGGTCTTTGCACTCTATATATCTTCGCGCATCTATCATGCTTGCCAAAAGAAACCTACATCATAAGCTTGACAAGTACCTTAAAGGAGAAGGGAAATTAATATTCACTGTCTCTACTAACTCCAAGCAATACACCTACCACTGAAGCATGTCCTCCTTGAAGCTATTTTCCTCCTTCTCCGAGTCTCTTTCTGTGAGGATGCCATCCAACATCGTTTTCAAATAGAACAAAAGCATTCCAAAGTTATTCGGGCATGCCATATATTCATTGTAGGTGGACACTACTACACACAGATCCTATTGTGACGTTTACGTACCGATGTTTAGTGCCCACTTAGCATTAATCGTCGGTATGAAAAGCGGGTTCCGTAAAGCGTCGCTATATAGCGACTCTTGTTAAAAGTCGCTATATAGTGATTATAATAAACGTCGCTATATAGTGACTTTTAAGTGTCGCTATATAGCAACACTGATATACTATTTTATAGCGACGTTTTTCGAGAGGTGTTTTTTTTTATATAGGCCTTAAAAGTTAGTTTTCCAATGACAGATTTTTTTAAATTTTCATACATGTTTGAGCTCATAGAGAATAAAAAAATGAGATCATGTACATCAAGCCTTTGAAGCTCATATATTCATGTCCAAGTTTGAGATGAGAAAAATCAATTAAGAGCATTTACATCAACTGTTTCATCTTGAGCCAAGCCTAAGGCGCCAACCAAGTCTATCTCCAACTCTATACCGAGTTGATCTCCTATATCATCATCGTACTCTAGCATCATACGTTGACCTAAAAGTATTTGATCATCTTCTTCAATAAAGTTTGGTGATTCTTGATGATTGTTTTCTTCTTCCTCAATATCATGATCTCCATCTTCCTCCCGTGCAATGTCATTATGCGCATCTTCCTCTTGGCTCATATGGTGATCTACATCTTCTTTGCTAATAATGCACTGTACTTTTTTTACTGTAAAAGAGCATCATTAAAACAATGAAGATGCATCTATTTTATAGCATATATTGCCACAAATAATTACTTAATTACATAAAGAGGTAAGAAACTTACATGCACCATACATCCAGATGATAATTCTCGCTCGCACTCATTTCTTGTCTCTCCATCACATTCGGCTTTACGTAGAGCTAGTTGTAGCCAATCAAGTGACATGTGAGTAGGGAGAAGAGCCAGATCCTGTAGATATGGTTGTGATCGCCTGTACATTACTCTAAATCTCGTCCTTGCATTTATTCTTTCTTCTTTGGCCACTTCATATCTCTCAATCCACTTCTGCATCTCAAGGCTATTGAGGATACAAAACTTATTGAATTTCTCCATTTGCTCTTCGCTCATCTTTCTTTCAATCCCTTTTCCTTGGGAAACCTCGCCAATGATGCGATCATCATTCTTGTTATGCCAAGCTTGCGGCATATCGGGATCCGTGGATGCAAGAAACTCTGTGATATATACTAATGACTCTTGCACAAGCCATCCCTCTGCCATGTTTGCTTCCGGTCTTTCCTTTGTCTTACAAATCCCTTTAAAGTCTTCATAAACCTTCCGGTCTTTCCTTTGTCTTACAAATCCCTTTAAAGTTTTCATAAACCACTCGAGAAAAAACATCCATCGACTATGAACGCTACCTGCTCTAGCCACCTCATCAACTATGTGCACAAGCAAGTGGACTTGAGTTGTCATAATGCTCGAGGGAAAGTGCTTGTCAAGCAAGCATATGGCTTCGATGGATTCTACCCTAGCCTTCTCGATGCTCGATATAGAGATCTCTTTTTGAGATATCCACCTATTTCACATGTCTATGTAAGATATTTTCATATATAATCAGTCTACAGATTAATCAGCTTAAATTGAAGAAAATAGATTCAATGCGATTTGATAGTAAGCATACCTCGCAATACCATAGATCTTGAATATAGCATTTCTAACATCTTCTTGTAAGCACCCTTTTATTGTAATTCGGAGGATGAACTATCAAAGCAACAATGAAGTCATGTCAACAATATCACATAATAATAATTATGCTAATGCATCACGATTATCGGTACACTAATTCTACTTAGAATACCTGTAAGACCTTGTGCCAATCATGGGACTTGAGCCCACTAAGCTTATTTTCCTTTAAAAATGCTCCTTTCAAGCAACGCATGTACCTTGTCGGTGTTTGAAAAGAGGTAATGTCTACCTTGACCACTGCCTCCTCCCTCGTAGAGAGGATCCACGTTGCTTTCAGGAGGACAACTTTTCCCGAAGTATGCACTTGGGGCCACAAACGAGACATCCTATTCATAGCACGCAAGTCTTCTCGCACTCCTCTCGAGTCCTTGGAACCAACCAAGTGTGCCTAATAGTAGCCCCCACATTCTTGAAGATATGCATGGGATCGAGCAGAAGGTATCGAGCATGACCTTCATAAACATTTTTCCTCATATGTTTGGAGTAGCGTGCAAGTGATTTCAGAGCCGGGACAAGCATGGTACCCACTTGCATGAATGTGTTAGTACAAGACATGCATGCCAAAGAGAGTCAAAAAAGCATAATCCCTCATTGTACATGTAAAGACACAACCACGTACCTGCACACTCTCCATATCCTGGGTAGTCATGCATGGCCCACATCAAGATACCCCTGACCAAAATATCATTGGTATGTCTAGGAGCTCTGGAAATATCAAAGATTTGCACTCCTCTCCATAATATCTGTAACTCCTCTATCAAAGGTGCCATGTACACATCCATGTTTTTTGCCTTGTACTTTCCTAGCACAAGTAGTGCAAGCATGAGGTGTCCCTTTTTTATTGTCAGCCATGGTGGGATATTGTAATTCACCATGACTATGGGCCATGTCGACCAAGATGTCGAGCGTAGCCTGAAAGGATTCACGCCGTCCATGGCTAGCCCAAGATGTAAGTTGCGTGGCTCCCTTGCAAAGTCTGGCCACTGATTATCTATGTGCTTCCAAGCTACACAATCTACGGGAATCCTAAATGTGTCATCAGTGGACCGATGAGATGCATGCAATGTCATCAGCTCCGCTATGGATTTGCATCGGAACATGTGTTGTATTCTTGCAATGATGGGAAAGTGTCTCAAGACCTTTACCGATATCTACTCACCCTGCAAGTCATCTCTATATCATTGTTCCCCACACTTTGGACAACTAGCCAAATCTTCATGCTCACGATGAAAGAGAATACAATCATTACGACAAGCATGGATGGTATCATAATCCATATCCACCATTGTTAGCATCTTTTTCGCTTCATCTCTTGATGCGGGCATGGTATTTGGTGCAGGCAACATCTTCTGGAGCAACCTATGACAATTCAAAACATACATAGGCTTCGAACAATGATGATTCGGTATACACTATCCAAATGATGATTCTCAAAATAAACAATATCCAAATAATGAGTCAAATTAATGCAAGAGCTAACCTCATTAAGGCCGAGACACTTGTATCCGACCACCCATACTTGTAGATTCAAGATTGAGAGACAAGCATGTAGTTTAGATATCCTAGCACCCTCGTACAATTGTGTTGATTGCAACTCTTGCATTTTGATCTCAAACTCTGACATCACGTGTACATGGGATGTAGTGCCCCTAAAAATGGAATCCATCATGTCGACCATACCCTCGTCATCATCCGGGAGACTATAGTCTTGCTGAAAGTGAGAAGGTATATGCGTACCCTTGTTACCCTTCTCATCCTGTTTTAAGATTTTGTGTAAATATAAGATCTTGTATTTCCTAGTATACAATAAGACTGCAAACTTAAATAGCTTTGACTTACCGATGCTCCATCAACACGTGCAACACCAACGGTGGGTACTAGTTCCGGCTCCTCCCCATACATCCGCAAGTGGCACATGATAATATGATGTTGATGTCGTACTTCTCGCTTGCAATGAGTGCAATGATAGTATAACCTCTCTGTAAGCCACTTCGTGCTCCCGGGCATTGGCACATCATCGGACGAGCCTCGGGGGGGTCACTATGTATAAACCCTCTATATCACGTGCGTTCAAGGCCTATATTTAAAATCCCTTATCTGTAAATTTTTTCATTAATAAAATGTACCCCTTTTCTATACAAATCTGTAAATTTTTTCCAAAACTATTTTAAATAGTCCCTTATGTATATTTATTTTTGTAAATTTTAGGAATAAAAAATATCCTTCTGTTGAACTCACGTGATAGGGTTACATATGATGAGTAACCCCCCCGAGGGACGAGCTTCCACTCGTCCCTTCCATCTACACTTATAAAATCACAACCTAAGCATGAAGAAGAGATATTAACAGTTATAAAATAGCATCTATGAGCTTTGTTTCATGCTACAACAAAAAAGTAACTGTAAGCGTCGCTATATAGCGACCTTTTTGCTCTATTTCGTCGCTACATAGCGACGTTTTAAATTAAAAACGTCGCTATATAGCGACGCTGTGGGTTAAAACCCGAGACTCTCATCGTGTGGCGCTTTCTTTATCCTCTTCTCTAATCTCTCAAGTAAGCAAGCCAATCTCTCCTCCCACCTATTTTCGATGACCTCTCACCTATTTCCGACAACCTCCCACTCTATTCCCCACTCCTAGCTCTTGTACTCCCTCTCTACCCTTTACCCTCTTTCCTTTCCTGAAAGGAAGTTCTTCAAGAGGTGACTTTGTTTTAACAATGTAGGTTGTTTGTTTGTTAGCTTTAGTTTTGTGAGTGCTTCTCCTTGTATTGCTAAACCTGTAAACTAGTTTTCATGCTTGTTTTCAAAGGATTGAAACAAAAAACGAGATTTCAAGAAAGAAAGAAGACTCACCTCTTTTTTCTGTATTTCTCTTCCTTCTCTTTCTCCTTGTCTCCTCAATCTCCTCCTTTCCATTAGGAAAAAAGGGAGCTCATTTTGGGGCCTTTTAGAAGAGAGAGAAAATAGGCTCTTAACCAATCAGGAGTGGGCCAACGCAACGTTGAAAATTCAACAAAAGAAGATGAAAATAAGAAAAAGAAATAGTACTATATGTTCGTAGAAGCATGTCACATTAATGAGGTGATCTAATTTGAATCTTTTAAAAATTTATTTTTTGTGCAAAATTTGGTGATTCTGACACCGTAAGCGCGTCCGGAACGGCCCAAAACCCCAAAAACGGCACTGGAAACGCTGGAATCGGACATCCGGAGGCCCAGAAACGGCCAAAAAAGGCCGAAAAGTGGGATTCCAAAAGGTATCAGATCGCGTTTTACTGCAAATCCCACTTTTCGGCCCTTTTTGGCCGTTTCCGGGCCTCCGGATGTCCGATTCCAGCATTTCCAGTGCCGTTTTTGGGATTTTGGGCCGTTCCGGACGCGTCTACGGTGTCAGAATCACCAAATTTTGCACAGAAAAGTGTTGCTCTCATATGAACATTGAATATAAAGCATGTGAAAGAATATATTTATTCCTTTTCACACTGACATTTCTCACGCAAGTATCCATATTTTCTTGCTTTTGTAGAGAGAGAAAAGAGAAAATAGTGAATTTCTTACAGGGCCCCAAAATGAGCTCCCTTTTTTCCTAATGCTTGTCTCCTCAATCTCCTCCTTTCAAGAAGTTACTTTTGTAATCTTCTCCTTCCTCTAATATCTTATTTGAAAAAATGGGTTGTTTCCTCTCTTTTCTAGGGCCAGTCCACTACACCGAGCGGGACGTACTATTTCAGGTAAGTGCTTCCTCTTTTTTCCATTTATTATTTTTGTTATTTGCATTGGCTTGCAGCTAGTGCCTTAAGCACTAGCTGCAATGATGGGCGTAAGAACCCTCTCTTCCCCTCAAACTCTTTCCTTCTTCCCTCCTTCAATCTATTCCCTCCTGGTTTTCCCTCTTTCCTTTTCCTCTTCTCTCTTTCTTTCCCTCTTTTTCCCTCTTATTCTCTATTTCCCCTTCTCTTATGCTCGTGCATATGCTTATGCTTAATAAGCATGAGCATAAGAAAATGAGACATATGCTCATGCTTATGCTTATGCTTGAGCATAAGCGAAGTAGACATATGCTCATATGTCTCTTTTTTCCTCCTTCTCTTATTCTCTCTTTCCCCCTTCTCTCTTTCCCCCTTCTCGCTTTCCTTTCCCCTTTCGTTTTCCTCTTATTCTCTATTTCCCCCTTCTCTTATGCTCATGCATAAGCATAAGCATGAGCTTATGCTTATGCATAAGCATGAGCATAACAAAATGAGACATATGCTCATTCTTATGCTTATGCATGAGCATAAGCGAAGTAGACATATGCTCATGCATAAGAATGAGCATATGTCTCTTTTTTTCCCCTTCTCTTATTCTCTCTTTCCCCCTTCTCTCTTTCCGCCTTCTCGCTTTCCTTTCCACTTTTCTTTCCCTCTTATTCTCTATTTCCCCCTTCTCGCTTTCCTTTCCCCTTTCCTTTCTCTCTTATTCTCTATTTCCCCCTTCTCTTATGCTCATGCATAAACATAAGCATGAGCTTATGCTTATGCTTATGCTTAAGCATAAGCATGAGCATAAGAAAATGAGACATATGCTCATGCTTATGCTTATGCATGAGCATAAGCGAAGTAGACATATGCTCATGCATAAGAATGAGCATATGTCTCTTTTTTTCCCCTTCTCTTAGTCTCTCTTTCCCCCTTCTCTCTTTCCGCCTTCTCGCTTTCCTTTCCACTTTTCTTTCCCTCTTATTCTCTATTTCCCCCTTCTCGCTTTCCTTTCCCCTTTCCTTTCTCTCTTATTCTCTGTTTCCCCCTTCTCTTATGCTCATGCATAAGCATAAGCATGAGCTTATGCTTATGCTTATGCTTAACCATAAGCATGAGCATAAGAAAATGAGACATATGCTCATGCTTATGCTTATGCGTGAGCATAAGCGAAGTAGACATATGCTCATGCATAAGCATGAGCATATGTCTCTTTTTTCCCCCTTCTCTTATTCTCTCTTTCCCCCTTCTCGCTTTCCTTTCCCCTTTCCTTTCCCTCTTATTCTCTATTTCCCCCTTCTCGCTTTCCTTTCCCCTTTCGTTTCCCTCTTATTCTCTATTTCCCCCTTCTCGCTTTCCTTTCCCCTTTCGTTTCCCTCTTATTCTCTATTTCCCCCTTCTCTTATGCTCATGCATAAGCATAAGCATGAGCATATGTCTCATTTTCTTATGCTCATGCTTATGCTTAAGCATAAGCATAAGCATGAGCATAAGAAAATGAGACATATGCTCATGCTTATGCTTATGCATGAGAATAAGCAAAGTAGACATATGCTCATGCATAAGCATGAGTATATGTCTCTTTTTTTCCCCTTTCTCTTTTTTCCCCCTTCTCTTATTTTCTCTTTCCCCCCTCTCGCTTTCCTTTCCTCTTTCCTTTCCCTCTTATCCTCTATTTCCCCCTTCTCGCTTTCCTTTCCCCTTTCCTTTCCCTCTTATTCTCTATTTCCCCCTTCTCTTATGCTCATGCATAAGCATAAGAAAATGAGACATATGCTCATACTTATGCTTATGCATGAGCATAAGCGAAGTAAACATATGCTCATGCATAAGCATGAGCATATGTCTCTTTTTTCCCCCTTCTCTTATTCTCTCTTTCCCCCTTCTCGTTTTCCTTTCCCTCTTATTCTCTATTTCATCCTTCTCGCTTTCCTTTCCCCTTTCCTTTCCCTCTTATTCTCTATTTCCCCCTTCTCTTATGCTCATGCATAAGCATAAGCATGAGCTTATGCTAATGCTTATGCTTAAGCATAAGCATGAGTATAAAAAAATGAGACATATGCTCATGCTTATGCTTATGCATGAGCATAAGCGAACTAGAAATATGCTCATGCATAAGCATGAGCATATGTCTCTTTTTTCCCCTTTCTCTTATTCTCTCTTTCCCCCTTCTTGCTTTCCTTACCCCTTTCCTTTCCCTCTTATTCTCTAATTCCCCCTTCTTGCTTTCCTTTCCCCTTTCCTTTCCCTCTTATTCTCTATTTCCCCCTTCTCTTATGCTCATGCATAAGCATAAGCATGAGCTTATGCTTATGCTTAAGCATAAGCATGAGCATAAGAAAATGAGACATATGCTCATGCTTATGCTTATGCATGAGCATAAGCGAAGTAGACATATGCTCATGCATAAGCATGAGCATATGTCTCTTTTTTCCCGCTTCTCTTATTCTCTCTTTCCCCCTTCTCGCTTTCCTTTCCCCTTTCCTTTCCCTCTTATTCTCTATTTTTCGCTTCTCGCTTTCCTTTCCCCTTTCCTTTCGATCTTATTCTCTATTTCCCCCTTCTCTTATGCTCATGCATAAGCATAAGCGTGAGCATAAGAAAATGAGACATATGCTCATGCTTATGCTTATGCATGAGCATAAGCGAAGTAGACATATGCTCATGCATAAGCATGAGCATATGTCTCTTTTTTCCCCCTTCTCTTATTCTCTTATTTTCCCCCTTCTCTCTTTCCCCCTTCTCCCTTTCCTTTCCCCTTTCCTTTCCCTCTTATTCTCTATCTCCCCCTTCTCGCTTTCCTTTCCTCTTCCCTTTCTATCTTATTTTCTATTTCGCCCTTCACTTATGCACATGCATGAGCATAAGCATGAGGTTATGCTTATGCTTATGCTTAAGCATAAGCATGAGGATAACAAAATCAGACATATGCTCATGCTTATGCTTATGCATGAGCATAAGCGAAGTAGACATATGTCATGCATAAGCATGAGCATATGTCTCTTTTTTCCCCCTTCTCTTATTCTCTTTTTCCCCCTTCTCGCTTTCCTTTCCTCTTTCCTTTCCCTCTTATTCTCTATTTCCCCCTTCTCTTATGCTCATGCATAAGCATAAGCATGAGATTATGCTTATGCTTATGCTTAAGCATAAGCATGAGCATAAGAAAATGAGACATATGCTCATGCTTATGCTTATGCATGAGCATAAGCGAAGTAGACATATGCTCATGCATAAGCATGAGCATATGTCCCTTTTTTCCCCCTTCTCTTATTTCCCCCTTCTCTTATTCTCTCTTTCCCCCTTCTCACTTTCCTTTCCCCTTTCCTTTCCCTCTTATTCTCTATTTCCCCCTTCTCACTTTCCTTTCCCCTTTCCTTTCCCTCTTATTCTCTATTTCTGCCTTCTCTTATGCTCATGCATAAGCATAAGCATGAGCTTATGCTTATGCTTATGCTTAAGCATGAGCATGAGCTTATGCTTATGCTTATGCTTAAGCATGAGCATGAGCATAAGAAAATGAGACATAAGTTCATGCTTATGCTTATGCATGAGCATAAGCGAAGTAGACATATGCTCATGCATAAGCATGAGCATATGTCTCTTTTTTCCCCCTTCTCTTTTTCTCTCTTTCCCCGTTCTCGCTTTCCTTTCCCCTTTCCTTTCCCTCTTATTCTCTATTTCCCCCTTCTCTTATGCTCATGCATAAGAATAAGCATGAGCATAAGAAAATGAGACATATGCTCATGCTTATGCTTATGCATGAGCATAAACGAAGTAAACATATGGTCATGCATAAGCATGAGCATAAGAATGCTTATGCTTATGCATGAGCATAAGAGATTCCTTTTCTCTTATGCTCTTCTCCCTCTTCTCTTCCCTCTTCTTCAGATTCCTCTTCTCTTCCTCTTCTTCTCTCTTTCCCCCTTCTCTTATGCTCATGCATAAACATAAGCATGAGCATAAGAATGCTTATGCTTATGCATGAGCATAAGAGATTCCTCTTCTCTTATGCTCTTCTCTTCCTCTTCAGATTCCTCTTCTCTTCCTCTTCTTCTCTCTTTCCCCCTTCTCTTATGGTCATGCATAAACATAAGCATGAGCATAAGAATGCTTATGCTTATGCATGAGCATAAGAGATTCCTCTTCTCTTATGCTCTTCTCTTCCTCTTTAGATTCCTCTTCTCTTCCTCTTCTTCTCTTTCTCTTCTTCTGTCTTTCCCCCTTCTCTTACGCTCATGCATAAACATAAGCATGATCATAAGAATGCTTATGATTATGCAGGAGCATAAGCGATTCCTCTTCTCTTATGCTCTTCTCTATTTCCCCCTTCTCTCTTCCTCTTCTTCTCTTCCTCTTCTTCTCTCTTTCCCCCTTCTCTTATGCTCATGCATAAACATAAGCATGAGCATAAGAATGCTTATGCTTATGCATGAGCATAAGAGATTCCTCTTCTCTTATGCTCTTCTCTCTTCTCCTCTCTTCCCCTCTCCTTTCCCTCTTCTTTCCCTCTTCGTTCTCTCTTCTTCCTCTTCTCTCCCTCTTCTTCCTCTTCTTCCTCTTCCTTGCCGTCTTCTCTCCTCTTCTTTCCCTCTTTCCTTTTCCTCTTCTTCCTGTTCTCCTCCCCCTTCTCTTTTCCCTCTTCTCTCCCTCTTCTTCAGATTCCTATTCCTCTTCTTCCTCTTCCTCTTCCTCTTCTTCCTCTTCTTTCCCTCTTTGCCTATGCCTATGCCTATGCCTACGCTTATGTTTGTTTTTTTGTTTTTTGTTTTCGTGCTTGTGTCTATGTTAGACATGGGATCACGTCCCTTATCCGATGAGTATGGACAGCCTCACAGGAGAAGAGCTCATGATCTTTATGCTCCAGAGGACTTTGATTCCTCTCAGGCGACTACCCCGAGGACTAACCCTGGTTCGACTCCTCTCGGACCTAGCATTATGACTACCCCTAGTCCGACTCCTCTTCCACGTAGTACTGTGACTACCCCTCGGGGAACTCCTTTGCTAGCCACGCATGGCTTTGTCGGGAGTCCCGACGAGTTTGTAGCATAGATGAGTGATGAGGAGGCAGCGAGATTCTTCTCTCTACTATCTCAGAGGACCTCAGCGATTCCCTCCCCTACACCGACGGGTGGACGTACTGCCCAGCCGTCCCCTCGTGCCCCTTTGACCGCGGGGTCATCACCTATGCATGCCTCTCATAAGGGAAGGAAGAGTAGGAAGGGCGGCTCATGTTGTGCTGACTCGGGAGATGTAGACAAGTCAGAACACTCACGTTCTTACAGGTCTCCACGTGGTCCGGAGACACAGTATCAGTCAGGTCTCTTTTCCTCTCCTACTCCCACTGTTACTCCTCGCTCCGGAAGCGCTTGCGCAGCTTCCACTCCTGACTCTACTACCGTCAGTCCTCCTTACTCATCAAGGGATCTCTCCTATCAAATCACAGCTACTAGAGAGATAATAGAAGATAGAAAGGGCAAAGAATTGATGGCCACCATGAGGAGGTTGATGAGTCATCACTTCAAGAGCGGCATTGCTACCGATTGGCGGTATCAAGATGGCCAAAAGAAGCAGGCGGTCATCAATGAGTTAAAACAAAGATACCCTAACCCGCCAAATTGGGAGTTTAATGAGGATTATATGCGAGAGCGCATGGGTTTGGTCTTGAAGCATTGTAGATCAACCTTGCATACTTCCATCACAAAGGGGTTGGCTAAACCCAGCTGGGCAGGCAAAGCTAATTGGAAGTTCTTCAAGAAGCAAAATAGGAACCATCCCGAATTGTTCAAGGGTCAGAGGAGGGCTACGAAGAGACGGATGGACGTCGTAGGTACTTCGCACTTTGGTGCAGGTGGACGATTGGCATTCGAGGCAACGGTGGTAAGTCTACTTCTTCTCATTTAATGTATTGTTCTATTTGTTTTGCTACATATTACATGCACTTTAGCTAACTCTAACTCTCGTAAATTGGATCCACAGCAAGCTGCAATGGGTCGTCTTCCTACAGATGCAGAGACACGATGCACATTTCAAATAGGAACAAAGCCGTGGTTCATTGAGCAAGAGGCAATGGGAGCGACGGTCGATTGGGCTAAGGTGGCTGCTCGCATGGTATAAGTTTACTCCTACTTGTAATCTCACTTTTTAAATTGTTTTATTCTTTAAGTTCCAATCTCATTTTCGATTTATATGGTTCACTCTTAGGGTCAAAGCTCAAGCGTCCCATCATCGGAGAGGACCGATCAATAGGGCCAAGGATCAGACACACGTGACGAGGATGAGGGAGAAGATGCAACTGACGAGGACCAAGGAACAGGCCAATAAGACGAGGATGATTCGGATTCGGATGAGTAGTAGTGGTAGTAGCATTTTCTTCACCCTGTATGTCATTTTGTATATCCGCTCGTTTGAGCAATTTTGTATCGCCCTTTCGAAAGGGTAATTTTGTTATAAACAATGTTGTATATGTCCGACATATATATGCTTTTGTTACTCATCATTTCACAAGAGCGATTTTGTATCACCCTTTTCGCAAGGGAAATTTTGTTATAAAAAAACTTTGTTTTGTAATTACAAAAAAAAAAAAGGGTTAGTGGGGCTAAACAGGGCCATAGCAAGTCTTGTTTAGCCCACTAACCCTTTTTTTTAGTTCTGTTAATCGTCGCTATATAGTGACGTTTACCAGTGTCGCTATATAGCAACGATTAACAGTGTCACTATATAGCGACATTTGTCATCGTCGCTACATAGCGACGGTTCTTTTTCAACGCTTTTAGCGACTTATAACGACGTTTGCGCCTGTGAAAAAAAAAATTAATGTAAAAAGCGTCGGTATTTTTGTTGGAAAATGGCCTATGCCTTGGCGTCGATATTTTCATTGGAAAATGGCCTATGCCTTTTAGTGGGATCAACAATAGGTTGATCGGTGTACAGAGTTTGGATTGATGTACAGAGTTTTGCGGCTAGATCTTATAATGGGCTCTTAGTTATGTTTGCACTACACTTAAATAGGGAGAGCGTTCATTGAGACTGACCTTCTCAATCTTCAGTCTCATGTTAGTTTGGTAATCGAAATCTTTGTGAATGAGTTCATTGAGCCCGACCTTCTCATTCTTCAGTCTCATGTTAGTTGTCTAATCAAAATCTTTCGTCTCACATTAGTTCACTAATCAAAATCTTTCAATCTCACATAAGTGATCTAATCAAAATATTTTGTCTCACATTACTTGTCAAATCAAAATCTTTTGTTTCATTATTATCACTGTGCTGGCATGGATCAAAGGACACTATCTAGTCACATACCTGAGAAAACATTGCCCAAGTAAACTCTGGAGAAGATTAATAATTCAATACATTACACACAGATTACATAGATTACAATCTCTCAGATTCCTTTAATTTAGATTCCATCTCAAGGACTCCTTGTTGAGCTCCCTGATTGCGGGCTCGACCCTTCTTGCTCCTTTCTAGAATGGGACTGGTTCCTTCTTTCAGGGGCCCGGCCCCTCCCTTCATGCTGTTTTTTTCCCTCGATTTGAGCTTCGTGGTTGCAGGCTTGGCCCTTCTTGCTCCTTTCCTGAAGGGGGCTAGTTCCTCCTTTCGGGCTCCTTTTCCTCTCAGTTAGGATCGGTCTTGGCCTTCTTCAATTTGAGCTCCTTGTCTTTAAGATCTTTTTTCCAAATGGAAAATTGAGCTGCAGCATTTGCTTTCTTGTTGTAGATAGCTATAGCAAGCAGGCTCATTTGATCTGTCCATGACCTAGGCAATGGTAAATGGCATTCTCTATAGCTAGATTCTGTATGCACAAACACTCCAAAGCAAAAAACATGCATAGGGTGGTAGCATGTAGGCCATCGGATACAGTAGTCATCTATGATGGGGGTATGGTAGACCATGCATTTCGGACCCTACTGCATAGCAGGATAGGCATCCAAATTAACTATTCCAGCCGTCAATATCACATTCTTGCTTTGTACATGACAAAGTTGCTTCTTGATTCCTTCCTCCCTCATCCTAAGGCTGTGGATGTTCTCCTTCATCTCCTCCACTTTTTGCTCACTCCGTGCAACAGCTTCATCTAAATCCCTCAACATCTCTTTAAGTTGCGTAAATTGCTGGAAAACATCTTCATGGGCCATTTCCAAGACTTCCACTCTAGTTTGAAAATCTCTTAGGACGACGGACTTCTTTTCATAACTATCGAAAGCCATGGCAAGCTCGTGCACACATCTATCATGATCTTCTTACACGGTCTTGTATCTTTCTCTTTGGACTTCCAACAGTGTTTCAAAAAAACAACCCTCACTGTGGCTACTGCAAATTGCTCCACCGTGGTGGCTGGAACTTGCTCCACCATGGCGGCTAGAACTTGCTCCATCGTGGCTACTCTCTACATCCTTCTTGGCCTGGGGAGCTTCCTCGTTGTCTTCTCCACCCCAGATGCTCTCTGCCCCATTCATCCTGGCCTTGAAGCTCTCTCGCAATTCCTGCATCACCTTTTTGGTTTCTACATTCTCCCTTTTCAGCTCCTCCATCATCTGGTCTTTTTCAATGTTCAATGTGTTCTACATGTTGCAGAGCCATTTGTAAAGACCTCCTTTTCGGCTCTCTGATCTTCCAGATCCTTTCCCATCTTTTCTAGCTCCTTGTCTGCCATGTCCCCATCATTTCTTACTTCTTTGAGCCTATCTCAAAGCTCCTTCATGCACTTCTCTGCTTCTTCTCTTTTATGCCTTTCCATGTCGACCAATTTCGTAGTGGCCTCAACTTGCTCTTGTGCGTGCAAGGCCCTCACTTGTTCCTCCTCTACCTTGGCTTCTGCACCTTCCCTGAGACTTTTCTCAAGTTGTGCTTCCTTTGTTGCATCGATGACTTTCTCTTGTAGAAAATTCACCTTCTGGAACATCTGCTTATCATATTGCTCAAAAATCCCTTTGAGGGTAGATTCCGTCAGGTGCATTGCAACTCCAGTGGACCGAGATGCCAATCTTTTCCATCCATGCAATTCTTCAGGTTCATTAACACACTCTTGGAGATCTCCCTTGAGAAAGATACACCACGTCCTTTCAATTGCTCTACTGCTGCTTGAACCTACCAGAACTTTCAGGCTCTTGTTGTATCAGGAAAGAAGTGAATGGTCTTCTTCAACACATCTTGGAGGTCTGTTGGCAAGCTCAAAATCTTGACTCCACCATATTTACTAATCTGAGCATTGGTTTATACATCTAGAATATCCTGTCTCTTCCACTGCTTCTTGAAAAAGTGTGCTTGCAAACTTTCTCTAAAAATTCCTAGAGCATTTTCAATCACACTTTTATTGATGGTAATCTTCTGACCTTGATAGACTAGTTGCCCCTCCTTCATGTTCACCTGTGTACCAACCTGGTGATGTTTTGGAGAGCATCCAAATTGGGCTTTTGAAGAGTGAGAGACAAGCTCCCATATGTCATGATTTCAAGATCAAGGGAGGAGGGCCTCTCGCACCATGCTCTAAAGGGAGAGGAAAGATTGTGTTAGGAGCTTCTGGACTATGCAGGGTCTATTATGAGAGGGGAAAGAAGTTTCATGAAGAGTGCAAGGGAGATAGAAATGGTCGAGAGACATAGTTGTAGGAAGAGTGCAAGGGAGATAGAAGATGAAACAGTGAAGGAAATGGAATAGTGGAGGGTTGAGTTTGCAGTACGATTGCAAGGGAGAAGAAATGGGCGACAGGGATAGAAGATGAAGCAATGAAGGAAATGGAATAGTGGAGGCTTGAGATTGCAACGGAGAATGAAACGGTCAAGAGGGATAAAATACCAAATGGTTAAGGGAGTGGAATAGTAGTTTGTAGCCCGACTACACTGTCAAGGTGAGAGCCACCACGGTGGTTATACCCCAACTACACTGCCAAGGTGAGAGCCACCGCGGTGGTTGTAGCCCGACTACACTATCAAGTGAGAGCCACAGTGGAGGTTGGCTTGAATTTTGATTACTTCAAGGCAACAGTACAAACTTGCATGGTAATGAATGATTAGAGGTGGTGGCATCTAATATTCCCAGCCACGTCTGTGGTGGCAGCTAAGACCCACCAGGCTGGCAGTTACTAGCCACCACAATGGTCCACAATTACTCAACTTCTAGTTACCACCACTAGGCTTGCATGCATGATTACTACGAGTGCAGTAAATTACCAATCACTACGCTTGCCTACTCAGGAGAGTACTAGAGTGCATGGTAGTGAGGGATTAGAGGTGATTAGGCTTCAGGATTTACTTTTGTGCTAATTACTACCCGATGGTGGTCACTGTCATCAGCCACGTTTGTCGTGGCTAACGATTCCACCATGCTGGTAGTTAAAATTACCAGCCACTACTCACACTAGGCTTAAGCATGCATGGTCACTTAGAGTGTAGTAAAAATTACCAGCCACCGGGCTTGCATGCTCAATACAATAATAGAGTGCATGGTAATAAGTGATTATAACCATGTCTGTTGGGCTACAATTCCACTGGGCTAGCAGTTAAAATTACCAGCCACCACCGGGCTTAAGCATGCATGATCACTACGAGTGCAGTAAAAATTACTAGTCATTGGGCTCGCATGCTCAGTAGAGAACTAGAGTGCATGGTAACGAGTGATTAGAGCTTCATGATTTTCCTTTGTGGAACTTAGTGCCCAGTGGTGGTGGCTCATATCAGCCACGTTTTTCGTGGCTAAGATTCCATCGGGCTAGCAGTTAATTACTAGTCTTTAGAGTGGCACCAGATGGCGTCTTCTTCATGATTACCAACTCGTTTGGGGTGGCACCTAAGATTCCACTACAATGGCCTGCAATTAATATCAATGGAACCCCAGGCACGTGGCTCAAACTTTATAATATATATAAGATCCGTGGCATTTGGCATTTTACTATGTTGCTCTCATCCGCCCTAGCTCTGCTACTTTTCTCCACACGCTCTATTACTTTGCTCCACACCCCTCCTCTAGCTCTTTTTTGCCCCTGCTCTACTTTGCTCCATGCTCCCTCCTCTAACTCTCGTCAGTCATCTGCTCCCCTACTCATCTGTTGCTCACCCACTCATCTTCAGCATGCCTACTACCACCCCCCCTCCATGCTATGTGAATCCATCTCCCTTGTCATATAAGGTGACTGTGTTGCACTCACCTAGAGTAGAAATGCTAGCACTAGTGGAGACCCTTCGTTTCCACAGTCGATTCCACACACATCTGCATGTCACCACCTTAGGTCTCTTTATGGCACTGTTGTATGGATTCTCCTTAGATGTCGACGAAGGCCTCAGTAGTTTTAGAGTGGTCTCTCCAAGACAACCTTAAATTCTAGGCAATGACAGGTTGTCACGCTAGAGACTGCATCGAGGCAATGCTCACAATGATAGATTGTGTCTCATTATTATGCCCAAAAAAAGTGCAGTGGTCTCTCCAAGCCAAGCTATGATTCGCATGGGCTGTGGGCAAAGATGTAGCAAAAGGCTGCATGATGACAAGAGGTCAGGCTAGAGACTACGCTACGGCGGTGTTCAGAATGATAGATTGCATCTAATTATTATGCCAAGAACCATCACAGTGGTCTCTCCAAGCCAACCTTCAATTTTAATGATTTGCATGGGTGTGGTGCCCAGTGACAGGTGGCAAAGCTACGGCAAAAGGCTTTGCAATGATAAGTGATCAGGTGGCATAGGCCAGAGACTATGCTGCACAAAGCAGTGAAAAGATGCTGTGTCGAGCTATGCGGTGTTCAGAACAAATAGATTGCATCTCATTATTATGCTAGTGCGCCTTCATGATGTCGGGAAAATTTTCGACGAGAGTGCAGGTCCACACAAAATTCAAATATTCATCAAAGAGCGCATCACGTCACGGCCACAAAGTGGTCCCAAAAATAGTTTCGTGATTGGCTACACCCAATCAAACATTGACCCAAATGTATACTTATCCATGAGGGCAATGTTGTTACTTATGCGGAAGTTAATTCATAAAAAATTCTTTCAACCAATGGACTTAAGGAAACATATCATCTAGAGGTGCTTAAAGGACGTGATAAAAGAAAAAAAATGGATTTCATCGATGTGTGGATATGCTTGATTTGTAGGATGTAGAAATCCTTCTATATGGATTTGAGTTAAAAATATATGGGCACTTGCACGAACAACAATCGGTATTTTAATAAGAGAACACTTTTTTCAATTGATAATACTATACATTTTTGGGTTCTGAAGGAAAATGTAAGTAATATTTTATGCATTCTTTTTTCATAAAAGTACTAATTTTTAGACACTTTCATAAAAGAATCTACACTAATGTAGATATTTTTCATGAGATGATGGATACTTCTACGGGGACTCTTGGGATATGATGAAAAGCAGGTGGATGCACGAGTCTAGAGCAATGTACCCATGTGTGGCGGGGTTGGTGGTTGAATATCAGATGTAAAGTTTTTGCATTTTTTTACGTGTGGTAAATGTGTGGACATGTAACAAAATACCTTGTTGAAGGATGGTTGTGTGTTAGTGAAATGTGACCCCAATTGTGTAAGCAAGGGTCTTGGTGCAGGCATTTTGAGGAAAGGTGGAGGGGTAAAAAAGGAAGCATGACGTGGCTAATTTAAAGGAAGGAAGGCCATGCATGCTATGTAGAGAAGGAAAGGAGGCTTCTCGTTGATGAGCTGGCAGGAAGACAGAGATGACAACTTGCAGGAGAGTTTGAGAGAGGATCGTGGGCTCACAGAGAAGAAGCAGGTGAGCTCCGAGACGGGGGGTGGAGGTTTTACAGAGGGGGACCTATGCGCAGGGAGGAGGAGGCTGCTCGCCGAAGGTGCTACTGCAATGATGGAGATGATTGCGCAAAGGGAGAGATGGGCAACAGAGTGGAAGTGCGCAAGCTGAGGAGGAGCGAGGGATGATGGGGGTGCTGAAGTATGCTCGTAGGCAGACTAGTGGTCGATTGCATAGAGGGAGAGCGGAGAAGCCTTTGGGCGGGGGGTACGCGACAGAGAGGGCCATCCCTCAGAGAAGCTTGGAGAGGACGACGGGGCTATTGCCTTGGATGGCTAGAAGGGAGCATGGGTCGCTGCTATGTTGGGCTAGGAGGAGCTCAAAGGAGCGAGGCAAAGGAGGGCACAGAAGAAAAGAGAGACCAGGGATCTCTTAGAAGGAAGGAGTCGAGGGATAGGAGGTGATGGGAGAAGGCGTTTGCAGAGCAGTTTGGGGTCGCTAATGGGGGCACCATCATTAGGAGAAGTAGGGAGGACGTGAGCTCATAGAGGGGATAGACGGGCAGCGAAAGGAGATCTCTAGAAGGGAGAATTCCAAGAAGGAGATCGTGGGTACATGAAGGATCATCACAAAAAAAGGAACTGCCGGAGAGTCCGGGAGGGAGAAATATTGAATCACGTTGCGTAACGGAGTAGAGAAGAGAGCTACAATGTCTGATGATGGGAACTCGGTTAGCAAGAGGAAGCCACAGTGCTGAGAATCAATATAGAGAAATGGGTAATGAAGGTGGCGCAAAAATCATAGGGTGGCTGGCTAGTCGCTAAATAAGCACATATTTACTTCATACATGAACACATATGCTATAGATTTGGAATTACCCTAGAATTACTTTTAGATAGTTGTCAAGATTCAGAGGAGAAGTGACAAATTATTTATGTAGCAAGCTGAATATAAATCATAAGTACATCACCCCATACTACCCTCAGTGCAATGGGTTGAATGAGAACTTTAATGGAAATTTTAAATTAATGATGACTAAGATTACGAGAATCCACACAAAGAACTAGGATTTGGAGATGAATCGAATTTCGTGGGCATACAGAGTAGCAGTGAAGCATAGCACTCAATTCTCTCCATTTCATTTGGTATATGGGAAAGAAGCAATACTACCGTTGGATGTGGAAATACCAACTTTGAAATTTTTGGTTGAAGAAGGATATGAGCCTGTAGAAAATTACAGAGAGAGATTATTGGCATTGCAGGTGATGTAGTTAGATAGGGATTTAGTTTTTAAGCATTATGCCAAAGTACAAATGCGGAGGCAAGAATTGGAAAATGCAAAAATCAAGAAAAAAGAAATTGAAGATGGAGACTTGGTTCTCAGATATAATAGCAAACTGGATAGTACATTTCATATTGCTTTTTAGACCAAATGGAAAGGTCCATACAAAGTGGAGAAGAACTTCAAAAATGGAACTTATCAATTAACTGATTTAGATGGTAAGAACCTTAAGAAGAGAGTCAATGGTGTCCGGTTGAAGAAATACTTTGCACGGTTGATGGTAGCATTAAAAGAGGAGAATCATGAAGATAATGAGTGGTGGCAAAACCGGTGGAAGTCATTGCAAAGTGAGGAAAAAGAAAATTTGGATCTCTCATCTCTTTTTGGCTCACTACTAGACATGAATGTCACAGCAGAAGAAAGGGGTTGCTAGAGATATGTGGATAAAATGTAAATATGTATATCACTTGCTACATGCTAATGAGTTGGTGCATAGCTAGTTGGTGGTGGAAATGAGCTATGGACACTCTCATAAAAGAATCTACATTGATGGAGATATTTTTCTTGAGATGGTAGATACTTATACAGGGACTCTTGGGATATGATGAAAAGCAAGAGGATGCACTCGAGCAATTTACCCATGCGTGGCAGGGTCCGTGATTGAATATCAGATGTAAAGTTTTTGCATTTTTTTACGTGTGTATCAAAATATCTTGTTGAAGGATGGTTGTGTGTTAGTGAAATGTGAACCCAATTGTGTAAGCAAGGGTCTTGGTGCAAGGATTTTGAGGAAAGGTGGAGGGGTAAAAAAGGAAGCATGACGTGGCTAATTTAAAGGAAGGAAGGCCATGCATGCTACGTAGAGAAGGAAAGGAGGCTTCTCGTCGACGAGCTAGCACAGGAAGACGGAGATGACAACTTGCAGGAGAGTTCGAGAGAGGATCGTGGGCTCACAGAGAAGAAGCAGGTGAGCTCCAAGACGGGGGGGTGGAGGTCTTATAGAGGGAGCCTGTGCGCAAGGAGGAGGAGGCTGCTAGGTAGAGGTGCTACTGCTGCAGTGATGGAGATGATTGCATGAAGGGAGAGATGGGGAACAGAGGAGAAGCTCGTGAGTTGAGGAGGAGCAAGGGATGACGGAGGTGTTATAGTGTGCTCGTAGGCAAGCTAGTGGTCAATTGGATAGAGGGATAGCAGAGAAGCCTTTGGGCTGGGGGTACGCGACAGAGAGGGCCATCCCTTAGAGAAGCTTGGTGAGGACGATGGGGATGTTGCCTTGGATGGCTAGAAGGGAGCGTAGGTTGCTGCTGTGTTGCTCAAAGGAGCGAGGGAAAAGAGGGCACAGAAGAAAAGAGAGACCAGGGATCTCTGAGATGGAAGGAGTCGAGGGATAGGAGGTGATGGGAGAAGGCACTTGGAGAGCAGTTGGGGGTCGCTAATGGGGGCACCATCAGTAGGAGAAGCAGGGAGGAGTGAGCTCGTAGTGGAAAGATGGGCAGCGAAAGGAGAGCTTTGGAAGCGAGAATTCTTGGAAGGAGATCGTGGGTACATGAAGGATCATCATGAAAAAAGGAACTGCTGGAGAGTCTGGGAGGGAGAGATATTGAATCACGTCGTGTAAGGAACTAGAGGAGAGAGCTACAATTTCTGATGGTGGGAACTCGATGAGTTAGAGGAAGCCACAGTGCTGAGAATCAATATAAAAAATTGGGTAATGAAGGTGGCACAAAAATCACAGGGTGGCTGACTAGTCGCTAAATAAGCACATAGTAACTTCAAAGCTTAAGGCAAAGGCCTTTAGTTAAGTAGGTACTCGGTGCTAGCTACAAAGACCTCCGCTATGAGGATTTCTAGGGATGGTGTGCTATGACATGAAAGCTTGACTCGATAGGAGCTCATGGGTGGTAGAAAGTATAGCTAATGAGTTGCTTGCTGGTCATAGTTCACACCTTGTGACTTTGGTGTGTAATCTGAGGCGCAGTTTTAAAGCAAATGGTGACAAAGATAGATGACTCTTTTGAAGGAAAAATTCGATGATGAGCATGTGTTAGCATTGGCTAAATCCCATATACTCATGGTGTACTAGTGTGGTTTTCTCTCACAAGATATCGATGGTTGATTGTGCTAAGAAGACAGATGGTGTCTTACTCTTGCATTGAGCTTGTGATAATTCTTGAAGTCAATGGTCTACTGACAGATGATGTCTGGGTTCCTATGAAGAGTCTTGTGTGAGGCCAAAGAAGAGCTAGAAGATTGATAATATTGGTATCATTGGAGAGATTTTTTAGGTGTTTGAGATGATCCACAAGGTGGAGGCTATTATTGTATCACGACATGTGCAATATGAAGTGGTGAATTCTTATTCTACAGATAACAGATGAGATAGCTGTAGGATTGGAGTTTCCCAAGAGCTAATGGCTGAGAGATCTGTTTTATGAGATAGATATGATACCAGAATATGATTTTTTCTAAGACTAGAGTGAAGATATTATATCAGAGTCATTTGAGTGTGGGGTGTGGCTCTATAGATAGGTTTATACCAGTAGAGGATATTACTAGAGGAAATGGAAAAACAAAAAAAATGTATTTTTGTTTAGAGGTAGAATCATAGTATGATACAGTGTGGTTCAGTTGGAACTTTCAGTTTGAAGAAATCCTCAACTTTGAAACACAAGGTGTGTGGCACCTACTGTTGTATGTAAATGATGAAGAGTGGCAGGGTGTTGTGTTACTAGAAGAGAGACTCAAGAGAGCGAATAAGAAGTGATCTTCATTGTCAATAGAGTGAGACTCCACTCCAATGCAACTCAAAGTACTATAAACACAAGGGAGAAGAAGAGGTTTCATACGTACAAGACGGAGCGGAAGCTCCAAGACTACTCATAGAGAGAGAATGAACTAGAGAGAGATGGACTGAAGCGTTTACATAAGAGAATATCTACTAGAGAAAGAGAAGGCTCATGGAAGAGGCTTGACGAGACTAGAGCTACAGCAGCATGAGGCCTAATGGTGGAAGAGATGATCAACAAGGGAGAGGAGGGCTCCTTTTATAGTGATTTTGTCACCCTCCTTCAACCATTTACAATTGTTGCCTGTAGATTCTTTTCCCCATCAATCATATAAGCTCGTATGTCACCATCCATGTCCTTTTTGGCTACTCTTGCCATGTGTCCCATCAAAAGATCTCAAGACTCTTAAAATATTGAGAAAGTCAAGAGTCTCCCCACATGGAGCCCATAGGGACCCTCTCTTTTCCATATGTCCACATCCTCCTTATTCCACATGGGAATTCTAGAAGGATTCCTCTTGACTCCACACTCCTTCACATGCCTTCCAAATGCTCGGCATGTAGCCTCTCTTATATTATTGGAATACATGGACATGAGTCCACCTCTTTATATGACTCTCTTCCTATTTTCTAAAAACGCCATAATATCCCATACACAAATAAAGTTCTCTCACCCCATACCAAGGTATTTATAATTCATACCTATGGTATTTACAATGATCCATTCCACTCATCCTCTCAATCCCATACAATACCTTAGAAAATAGAAATAAGTGAGAGCCGCCAGGCTATCACTTGTTACTCAAACTCCTATCAAACATAGAAGAAAACAATACCAATGCCAAATAAAAAATATCAATTTTTGGCATCACACCGGCAATGGAAGACCTCCCAGAAGAAATTCTTTGGATGAGTCTTTGTACTGATGTTGAGTTTGATGAGTGGATATAAATATAAAAATAGGAAACTGTATATTCATGTACTTGATCTTGGAATGGGACTTGTCTATGTAGAGCATTGAATCTGTAATTATGTAAATGTAGAAATCCTATACTCTGAAGTACATGATTGTATTTGGATAGTTCTAGCATATGCAAGAGAAGAAGAGTGAATCAATTTGCCATTGCCACCAGTAGGACCTCATTTGGATGATGTGTTTTGCTTGAACTTGTCTGGGATAAAGACTTACAGGGTTGAGGGAGTCTATGGTGTCTAGTGTTTGGGGTAGGGGTGAGTATATGGAAGAGATTGCATTAGTTATAATGGCAATATAGTGCTCTATCTTTGTTGCAATCAACATCTTCTTCTTCAACTTCAGACTGCAATGCTTGCATGTGCCGAAAATGCATTCAATGCGATGCCACTCCTGGTTTCCCTTTGTAAAAACCACTGGCTCCCATAGAGACCTTAGGCTACAAAACCCAGTCTCCCTTGCAACACATCATGAGGATCGAGGTGGCCTAGTGTGATTGCACATTCATCGCGGAGACATGGGCATCGATCCCCATGGAGCAATGCACCAACACGACCAAATCTCAAATCATTCATAGCTTGCCAGGCCAGGTCAAAGTATATGTGTGTTTTGCAACAACAAACACTCCAGTCTTTGAGTTTTCTGATGGTACTAGAGCTTACAATGCTCAAAGCTTCTCTTCCCAATTGAAATGTAAGGATCCTGATCCATAAACTTGAGATACAACTCCATTTGTTGACCCAACATGCAGGAACAATAGTACAATGAGCCCCCTTTTTGCAATGACAAAATAGTGAAGGGAATGGAATAGCAGAGGCTTAACTTTGTAGCCCGACTACAAGGAACTATCATGGTGAGAGCCACCGTGGTGGTTGGCTCAAATTTTGATTAATTCAATGTGGCAGTATTACCTTGCGTGGTAATGAGTAATTAGAGGTGGTGGCATTTAATATTATCAGCCATGTCTATGGTGGTGGCAAGACACTACTACACACGCATCCTATTGCGACGTTTACGTACCGACGATTAGCGCCCGCTTAGCGTTAATCGTCGGTATAAAAATCGGGTGTCGTAAATCGTCGCTATATAGCGACTTTTAATAAGCGTCGCTATATAGCGACGTTAGTAATGGTCGCTATATAGCGACTTTGAAAGGTCGCTATATAGCGACTTTAGTAAAAGTCGCTATATAGCGACTTTTAAAGGTCGCTATATAGCGACACTGAGACTATATTATAGCGACGTTTTACAGAGAGGTTTTTTTTTTTTTTTTAGCCTTAAAATTTATTTTCTTCCAATGACAAAATTTTTTAAATTTTCATACATGTTTGAGCTCATAGAGAAATAAAAAATGAGAGCATGTACATCAAGCCTTTGAAGCTCATATATTCATGTCCAAGTTGGAGATGAGAAAAATCAAATTAAATAAGAGCATTTACATCAACTGTTTCATCTTGAGCCAAGTCTAAGGCGCCAAGCAAGTCTATCTCCAACTCTATACCGAGTTGATCTCCTATATCATCATCGTACTCTAGCATCGTACGTTCACCTAAAAGTATTTGATCATCTTCTTCAATTAAGCTTAAGTGTGGTGATTGATCTTAACGATTGTTGTCTTCCTCGTCAATATCGTGATCTCCATCCTCCTCCCGTGCGATGTCATTATGCGCATCTTCCTCTTGCCTCATATGGTGATCTACATCTTCTTCGCTAGATTCATCAATTGGATCCGGATTTGGTAGTGGCATCTCCATATCCACATCTCGATCTTCAAAAATCTGCTTACTTCGTGGTGCAACTTGGATCACGTACCACCATCTTGGATCAGAACGATCCGGATGAAAAACCACCTATATTGAAGATGAAAAATCACGTGCCAAATGTCGTCAATTATATATATATCAATGGACTTTAAAAACGAAAGCTTCGACTAATTAAATCATTAGTATGCACTTGCTCACAGTGCTCGGGAAGAACAAAAGTATCACTTTCATCGGTCCAATGTTTGGTGGAGTCTATTGCAAAGAGACCGCTACCATCTTTTCTCACAATTGCATGGGGACCGTTGTAAGTAGTTCTAAACCATTTTACATCAAGAATGAAAATAGTAAATCGTCTGAAATCAATTTCATAGATGTCGCGTATGGTTCCACAATAATCCAACTGTGAGGAGAGAAGATTGGTATCCGAAGCACTTGCTCGGCTATCTTGTGTGAAGTTAGCCATGACTCCACAATCATACGTGACTCTCTTTGAATCGATGCGTTCTATGCGAAAATGTCGTCCATATGACCATAATGCACTGTACTTTTTGTACTGTAAAAGAGCATCATTAAAACA
This sequence comes from Dipteris shenzhenensis, assembly GCF_047967505.1. Lineage (NCBI taxonomy): Eukaryota > Viridiplantae > Streptophyta > Polypodiopsida > Gleicheniales > Dipteridaceae > Dipteris > Dipteris shenzhenensis. Next base: position 41,280,790 of record NC_141615.1, read on the forward strand.
ATGAAGATGCACCTATTTTATAGCATATATTGCCACAAATAATTACTTAATTACATCAAGAGATAAGAAACTTACATGCACCATACATCCAGATGATAACTCCCGCTCGCGCTCGTTTATTGTCTCTCCATCACGTTCGGCTTTACGTATAGCTAGTTGTAGCCAATCAAGTGACATGTGAGTAGGGAGAAGAGCCAGATCTCGTGGATATGGTTGTGATCGCCTGTACATTACTCTGAATCTCGTCCTTGCATTTATTCTTTCTGCTTTGGCCACTTCATATCTCTCAATCCACTTCTGCATCTCAGGGCTATTGAGGATACAAAACTTATTGAATTTCTCCATTTGCTCTTCGCTCATCTTTCTTTCAATCCCTTTTCCTTGGGGGACCTCGCCAATGATGCGATCATCATCCTTGTTGTGCCAAGCTTGCGGCATATCAGGATCCGTGGATGCAAGAAACTCTGTGATATATACTAATGACTCTTGCACAAGCCATCCCTCTGCCATGCTTGCTTCTGGTCTTGCTCTTTGTCTTACAAACCCCTTTAAAGTTTTCATAAACCGCTCGAGAAAAAACATCCATCGATTATGAACGGTACCTGCTATAGCCACCTCATCAACTATGTGCACAAGCAAGTGGACTTGAGTTGTCATAATGCTTGAGGGAAAGTGCTTCTCAAGCAAGCATACGGCTTCGATGGATTCCACCCTAGCCTTCTCGATGCTCGATATAGAGATCTCTTTTTGAGATATCCACCTATTTCACATGTCCATGCATATGTAAGATATTTGAGATATCCACCTATTTCACATGTCCATGAAGAAAATAGATAATGCGAATTGATAGTAAGCATACCTCACAATACCACAGATCTTGAATATAGCATTTCTAACATCTTCTTGTAAGCACCCTTTTATTGTAATTGGAAGGATGAACTATCAAAGCAACAATGAAATCATGTCAACAATATAACATAATAATAATTACGCTAATGCATCACTATTATCGGTACACTAATTCTACTTAGAATACCTGTAAGACCTTGTGCCAATCATGGGACTTGAGGCCACTAAGCTTATTGTCCTTTGAAAATGCTCCTTTCAAGCAACGCATGTACCCTGTCGGTGTTTGAAAAGAGGCAATGTCTGCCTTGATCGCTGCCTCCTCCCTCGTAGAGAGGATCCACGTTGCTTTCGGGAGGACAACTTTTCCTGAAGCATGCACTTGGGGCCACAAACGAGACATCCTATTCATAGCACGCAAGTCTTCTCGCACTCCTCTCGAGTCCTTGGAACCAACCAAGTGTGCCCAAATGGTAGCCCCCACATTCTTAAAGATATGCATGGGATCCAAGAGATGATTGATTTGTAACTGACCCCAATAAGGAAGCTCGTGAAAGATCGATAGCCTCTTCATACCAGGAGGAGGTTCCTCTCCATTCTCCCTCCAAGCTTGAATCCAATCACTTGCTTTTAAATATGATGGTGGTGGATCAAGCTGACCTCCACGTGCGAGATGGTCGAGCGGAAGGTATCGAGCATGACCTTCATAAACATTTTTCCTCATGTGTTTGGAGTAGCGTGCAAGCGATTTCAGAGCGGGTCCACAAACAGGACAAGCATGGTACCCACTTGTAGCAAGCCCTGCACGCGTGCATGAATATGTTAGTACAAGACATGCGTGCAAAAGAGAGTAAAAAAAGCATAATCCCTCATTGTACATGTAAAGACATAACCACGTACCTGCGCACTCTCCATATCCTAGGTAGTCATGCATGGTCCACATCAAGATACTCCTGACGGAAATATCATTGGTATGCCTAGGAGCTCTGGAAATATCAAAGACCTGCACTCCTCTCCATAATATCTGTAACTCCTCTATCAAAGGTGCCATGTACACGTCCATGTTTCTTGCCTTGTACTTTCCTGGCACAAGTAGTGCAAGCATGAGGTGTCCCTTTTTTATTGTTAGCCATGGTGGGATATTGTAATTCACCACGACTATGGGCCATGTCGACCAAGATGTCGAGCGTAACCCGAAAGGATTCACGCCGTCCATGGCTAGCCCAAGATGTAAGTTGCGTGGCTCTCTCGCAAAGTCCGGCCACTGATTATCTATGTGCTTCCAAGCCGCACAATCTGCGGGAATCCTCAATGTGTGATCAGTGGACCGATGAGATGCATGCCATGTCATCAACTCCGCTATGGATTTGCATCGAAACATGTGTTGTATTCTTGCAATGATGGGAAAGTGTCTTAAGACCTTTACCGGTATCCTCTCACCCTGCAAGTCATCTCTATATCGTTGTTCCCCACACTTTGGACAACTAGCCAAATCTCCATGCTCACGACGAAAGAGAATACAATCATTACGGCAAGCATGAATGGTATCATAATCCATACCCACCATTGTTAGCATCTTTTTCGCTTCATCTCTTGATGCGGGCATGGTATTTGGTGCAGGCAACATCTTTTGGAGCAACCTATGACAAAGACACTATCCAAATGATGATTCTCAAAACAAACAATATCCAAATAATGAGTCAATCAAATTAATGCAAGGGCTAACCTCATTAAGGCCGAGACACTTGTATCCAACCACCCATACTGTACTTGTAGATTCAAGATTGAGAGACAAGCACGTAGTTTAGACATCCTGGCACCCTCGTACAATTGTGTTGATTGCAACTCTCGCATTTTCACCTCAGACTCTGACATCACGTGTACGTGGGATGTAGTGCCCCTAAAAATGGAATCCATCATGTCGACCATACCCTCGTCGTCATCTGGGAGACTATAGTCTTGTTGAAAGTGAGAAGGTATATGTGTACCCTCGTCACCCTCGTCATCCTGTCATAAGCTCATTCGTGTAAATAGAAGATCTTCTAATTCCGGGTATACAATAAGATTGCGAACTTAAATAGCTTTGACTTACCGATGATCCATCAACATGTGCAACACCAACGGGGGGTACTGGTTCCGGCTCCTCCCCATACATCCGCAAGTGGCGCATGATAATACGACGTTGATGTCGTACTTCTCGCTTGCAATGAGTGCAATGACAATATAACCTCTCCGTAAGCCACTTCGTGCTCCCGGGCGTTGGCGCATCATCGGATGAGCTTCCACTCGTCCCTTCCATCTACACTTATAAAACCAAAACATAAGCATGAAGAGGAGATGTACACAATTATGAGCATAGCATGTTTAATTTGAGCTTCTCTTGAGGCTATATAAAAAGAATGACATCGCTATATAGTAAGGATTGAAACAAAAAATCCTATATAGTAAGGCTATGTAGTAAGAGGAGATATTGACAATTATAGGCATAGCATGTTTGAGTCACAAGAGGCCTCATTAAAAAACAAACAGTAAGCGTCGCTATATAGCGACGCTCTGTTCCGTCGCTATATAGCGACGTTTTTAATTGAAAGCGTCGCTATATAGCGACGTTTTCAATTAAAAACGTCGCTATATAGCGACGAATAAGCGTCGCTATATAGCGACGCTGTGGGTTAAAACCCGAAACGGCGAAACCCGCGGCGTTTTGCTCAAAGCTTTCCTAATCTCTAAACTAAGCTCTCCAAAATCTCCTCCCACCTATTTTCACTGACCTCCCATCTATTCCAAGCAACCTCCTACCCTATTTCCCACTCCTCACCCTCCTCCTACCTCTTGTGCACCCTCTCTCTCCTTTTTCCCTCTTTGGTTTCCAGAAAGAAAGTTCTTCAAAAGGTGAGTTTTTTTCAACAATGTAGGTTGTTTGTTTGTTAGCTTTGGTTTTGTGAGTGTTTCTACTTGTATTGCTAAAGTTTTAAACTAGTTTTCATGCTTGATTAGAAAGGATTCAAACAAAAAACGAAATTTCAAGAAAGAAAGAAAGAAACTCACCTCTTCTTTCTGTATTTCTCTTCCTTCTCTTCCTTCTCTTCTCCTCAATCTCCTCCTTTCCTTGTCTCCTCAATCTTCTCTTTCCTTGTCTCCTTTCAAGAAGTTGCTTTTGTGATCTCCTCTTTCCACTAACATCTTATTTGAAAAAATGGGTTGTTTTCTCTCTTTTGTAGGGCCAGTCCACTACACCGAGCGGGACATAGTCTCTCTTTTGTGGGCCCAGTCCACTACACCGAGCGGGACATACTTTTACAGGTAAGTGCTTCCTCTTCTTTCCATTTAAGCTTTTTGTTATTTGCATTTGCCTGCAGCTAGCGCCTTAAGCGCTAGCTGCAGTGATGGGCGTAGGAACCCTCTCTTCCCCCTTCTCTTTTTCTCATTTTCCCCCTTCTCTTTTTTCCCTCTTCTCTTATTCTCTCTTTCCCCCTCTCTCTTTTCCCTTCTCTCTTTCCTTTCCCCCTTATTCTCTATTTCCGCATCCCTCTTATTCTCTTATGCATAAGCTCCTTCTCTCATTACGCATAAGCTCCTTCTCTCATTCCGCATAAGCTCCTTCTCTATTTCCGCATGAGCATAAGCATGAGCTTATGCTTATGCTTATGCTCATTCATCCGCAAGAGCTTATGCGTAAGTTTCCGCAAGAGCTTATCCGCAAGTTTCCGCAAGTGCTCCTTCTCTTTTTCCGCATAAGCTCCTCCTCTATTTCCGCATGAGCATAAGCATGAGCTTATGCTTATGCTTATGCATAAGCATAAGCATAAGCTCATGCTTATGCTCATTCATGAGCATGAGCTTATGCGTAAGTTTCCGCAAGAGCTTATGCGGAAATAGAGAATGAGAGAAGCATATGCTTCTCTCATTCTCTTTTTCCGCATAAGCTCCTTCTCTCATTCCGCATAAGCTCCTTCTCTATTTCCGCATGAGCATAAGCGTGAGCTTATGCTTATGCTTATGCTTATGCTTATGCATAAGCATAAGCATAAGCTCATGCTTATGCTCATTCATGAGCATGAGCTTATGCGTAAGTTTCCGCAAGAGCTTATGCGGAAATAGAGAATGAGAGAAGCATATGCTTCTCTCATTCTCTTTTTCCGCATAAGCTCCTTCTCTCATTCCGCATAAGCTCCTTCTCTATTTCCGCATGAGCATAAGCATGAGCTTATGCTTATGCTTATGCTTATGCTTATGCATAAGCATAAGCATAAGCTCATGCTTATGCTCATTCATGAGCATGAGCTTATGCGTAAGTTTCCGCAAGAGCTTATCCGCAAGTTTCCGCAAGTGCTCCTTCTCTTTTTCCGCATAAGCTCCCTCTCTTTTTCCGCATGAGCATAAGCATGAGCTTATGCTTATGCTTATGCATAAGCATAAGCATAAGCTCATGCTTATGCTCATTCTTCCGCATGAGCTTATGCGTAAGTTTCCGCAAGAGCTTATGCGGAAATAGAGAATGAGAGAAGCATATGCTTCTCTCATTCTCTTTTTCCGCATAAGCTCCTTCTCTCATTCCGCATAAGCTCCTTCTCTATTTCCGCATGAGCATAAGCATGAGCTTATGCTTATGCTTATGCTTATGCTTATGCATAAGCATAAGCATAAGCTCATGCTTATGCTCATTCATGAGCATGAGCTTATGCGTAAGTTTCCGCAAGAGCTTATCCGCAAGTTTCCGCAAGTGCTCCTTCTCTTTTTCCGCATAAGCTCCCTCTCTTTTTCCGCATGAGCATAAGCATGAGCTTATGCTTATGCTTATGCATAAGCATAAGCATAAGCTCATGCTTATGCTCATTCTTCCGCATGAGCTTATGCGTAAGTTTCCGCAAGAGCTTATGCGGAAATAGAGAATGAGAGAAGCATATGCTTCTCTCATTCTCTTTTTCCGCATAAGCTCCTTCTCTCATTCCGCATAAGCTCCTTCTCTATTTCCGCATGAGCATAAGCATGAGCTTATGCTTATGCATAAGCATAAGCATAAGCTCATGCTTATGCTCATTCATGAGCATGAGCTTATGCGTAAGTTTCCGCAAGAGCTTATCCGCAAGTTTCCGCAAGTGCTCCTTCTCTTTTTCCGCATAAGCTCCCTCTCTTTTTCCGCATGAGCATAAGCATGAGCTTATGCTTATGCTTATGCATAAGCATAAGCATAAGCTCATGCTTATGCTCATTCTTCCGCATGAGCTTATGCGTAAGTTTCCGCAAGAGCTTATGCGGAAATAGAGAATGAGAGAAGCATATGCTTCTCTCATTCTCTTTTTCCGCATAAGCTCCTTCTCTCATTCCGCATAAGCTCCTTCTCTATTTCCGCATGAGCATAAGCATGAGCTTATGCTTATGCTTATGCTTATGCTTATGCATAAGCATAAGCATAAGCTCATGCTTATGCTTATGCATAAGCATAAGCATAAGCTCATGCTTATGCTCATGCGGAAATAGAGAAGGAGCTTATGCGGAATGAGAGAAGGAGCTTGTCATGAGCTTATGCGCAAGTTTCCGCAAGAGCTTATGCGCAAGTTTCCGCAAGTGCTCCTTCTCTTTTTCCGCATAAGCTCCTTCTCTTTTTGCGCATAAGCTCCTTCTCCCATTCCGCATAAGCTCCTTCGCAAGTTTCCGCATGAGCTTATGCATGAGCTTATGCTTATGCTTATGCATAAGCATAAGCATAAGCTCATGCTTATGCTCATTCATGCTTATGCTTATGCTTATGCTTATGCTCATGCTTATGCTCCTTCTCTATTTTCGCATGAGCATAAGCATGAGTTTCCGCAAGTTTCCGCAAGCATAAGCATAAGCATAAGCATAAGCTTAAGCTATCCGCAAGTTTCCGCAAGAGCTTATCCGCAAGTTTCCGCAAGTGCTCCTTCTCTTTTTCCGCATAAGCTCCTTCTCTTTTTCCGCATGAGCATGAGCATGAGCTTATGCTTATGCTTATGCATGAGCATAAGCATAAGCTCATGCTTATGCTCATTCATGTCCATGAGCTTATGCGTAAGTTTCCGCAAGAGCTTATGCGGAAATAGAGAATGAGAGAAGCATATGCTTCTCTCATTCTCTTTTTCCGCATAAGCTCCTTCTCTTATTCCGCATGCAAGTTTCCGCATGAGCTCCTTCTCTTATTCCGCATAAGCTCCTTCTCTCATTCCGCATAAGCTCCTTCTCTATTTCCGCATGAGCATAAGCATGAGCTTATGCTTATGCTTATGCATATGCTTATGCTTATGCATAAGCATAAGCATAAGCTCATGCTTATGCTCATGCGGAAATAGAGAAGGAGCTTATGCGGAATGAGAGAAGGAGCTTGTCATGAGCTTATGCGCAAGTTTCCGCAAGAGCTTATGCGCAAGTTTCCGCAAGTGCTCCTTCTCTTTTTCCGCATAAGCTCCTTCTCTTTTTGCGCATAAGCTCCTTCTCTCATTCCGCATAAGCTCCTTCGCAAGTTTCCGCATGAGCATAAGCATGAGCTTATGCATGAGCTTATGCTTATGCTTATGCATAAGCATAAGCATAAGCTCATGCTTATGCTCATTCATGCTTATGCTTATGCTTATGCTTATGCTCATGCTTATGCTCCTTCTCTATTTCCGCATGAGGATAAGCATGAGTTTCCGCAAGTTTCCGCAAGTTTCCGCAAGCATAAGCATAAGCATAAGCATAAGCTATCCGCAAGTTTCCGCAAGAGCTTATCCGCAAGTTTCCGCAAGTGCTCCTTCTCTCTTTCCGCAAGTGCTCCTTCTCTCTTTCCGCATAAGCTTATGCTTATGCATGAGCATAAGCATAAGCTCATGCTTATGCTCATTCATGTCCATGAGCTTATGCGTAAGTTTCCGCAAGAGCTTATGCGGAAATAGAGAATGAGAGAAGCATATGCTTCTCTCATTCTCTTTTTCCGCATAAGCTCCTTCTCTTATTCCGCATGCAAGTTTCCGCAAGTTTCCGCATGAGCTCCTTCTCTTATTCCGCATAAGCTCCTTCTCTCATTCCGCATAAGCTCCTTCTCTATTTCCGCATGAGCATAAGCATGAGCTTATGCTTATTCATGAGCATGAGCTTATGCGGAAGTTTCCGCAGGAGCTTATGCGGAAATAGAGAATGAGAGAAGCATATGCGGATCTCATTCTCTTTTTCCGCATAAGCTCTTTCTCTGTTTCCGCATAAGCTCTTTCTCTTTCTCTTTTGCGTGAGCATATGCGGAAATAGAGAATGAGAGAAGCTTATGCTTCTCTCCTCCTCTATTTTCGCATATGCGGAAACATGAGCATAAGCTCATGCTCACCCATGAGCATAAGCATAAGCTCATGCGGAAAAAGAGAAGGAGCTTATGCGGAAATAGAGAATGAGAGATGCTTCTCTCCTTCTCTTTTTCTGCATAAGCTCCTTCTCTTTTTCCGCATGAGCATAAGCATGCGGAAACTCATCCTTCTCATGCTTATGCTCATGCATGTGCATGAGCTTATGCTTAAGTTTCCGCATAAGCTCATGCACATGCGTGAGCTTATGCGGAAATAGAGAATGAGAGAAGCATAAGCTCATTCTCTATTTCTGCATAAGCTCATTCTCTATTTCCCACTCTATTTCCCCTTTCTCTCATTTCCCCCTTCTCTCATTTCCCCCTTCTCTCATTCTCTATTTTCCCTCATCTCTTTCCCTTTCTCTCATTCTCTATTTCCTCGTTCTCATTCTTTTCTTTCCTTTACATCTTCTTTCCCTCTTATCTTTCCCTCTTCTTTCCCTCTTTCCTTTCCCTCTTCTTTCCTTTCCCTCTTCTTTCTTCTTGCCTATGCCTATGCCTATGAGAATGCTCATGTTTGTTTATTTGTTTTCTGTTTTCGTGTTTGTGTCTATGTTAGACATGGGATCACGTCGCTCATCCGACGAGTACGGACAGCCTCGCAGGAGGAGAGCTCACGATCTATATGCTCCAGAGGACTTTGATTCCTCTCAGGCGACTACCCCGAGGACTACCCCTGGTCCGACTCCTCTCGGTCCTAGCACTGTGACTACCCCTGGTCCGACCCCTCTTCCACGTAGCACTGCGACTACCCCTCAGGGGACTCCTTTGCTAGCCGCGCATGGCTTTGTTGGGACTCCCGACGAGTTTGTAGCGCAGATGAGCGATGAGGAGGCAGCGAGATTCTTCTCTCTGCTCTCTCAGAGGACCTCCGCAATTCCTTCCCCTACACTGACGGGTGGACGTACAGCCCAGCCATCCCCTCGCGCCCCTTCGACCGCGGGATCATCACCTGCGCATGCCTCCCGCAAGGGAAGGAAGAGTAGGATGGGCGGCTCATGTTGTGCTGACTCAGGAGATGTAGACGAGTCAGCACACTCACGCTCCTTTAGGTCTCCACTTGGTCCGGAGACACAGTATCAGTCAGGTCCCTTTCCCTCTCCTACTCCCACAGCTACTCCTCGATCCGGAAGCGGTCGCGCAGCTTCCACTCCTTCAGACTCTGCTACCGTCAGTCCCCCTTACTCATCAGGGGATCTCTCCTATCAAATCACATCTGCCGGAGAGATAATAGAAGACAAAAAGGGCAAAGCAGTGATGGCCGCCATGAGGCGGTTGATGAGTCATCACTTCAAGAGCGGCATAAATATCGATTGGCGGTATCAAGATGGCCAAAAGAAGCAGGCGGTGATCGATGAGTTAAAACTCAGATTTCCTAATCTGCCAAATGTGGAGTTTAATAACAGTTATATGCTCGAGCGCATGGGTTTGGTCCTAAAGCATCGCAGATCAACCATGCGTACTTCCATTACAAAGGGGTTGTCTAAACCCAGCTGGGCAGACAAAGCTGATTGGAAGTTCTTGAAGAAGCAAAATAGGGACCATCCTGAAATGTTCGAGGGTCAGAGGAGGGCTGCGAAGAGACGGCTGGATGTCGTAGGTACTTCGCACTTTGGTGCAGGTGGACGGTATGCGTTCGAGGCAACCATGGTAAGTTTACTTCTTTCCATTTAATGTATTGTTCTATTTGTTTTACTTACATATTACATGCACTTTAGCTAACTCTAACTCTCGTAAATTGGATCCACAGCAAGCTGCGATGGGTCGTCTTCCTACGGATGCAGAGACGCGGCACGCATTTCGGATAGGAACCAAGCCGTGGTTCATTGAGCAAGAGGCAATGGGAGCGACAGTCGATTGGGCTGAGGTGGCTGCTCGCACGGTATAAGTTTACTCCTGCTTGTAATCTCACTTTTTAATTTAAGTTCCAATCTAATTTTCGATTTATATGGTTCACTCTCAGGGTCAAAGCTCAAGCGTCCCATCATCAGAGACGAGCGATCAACAGGGGCAAGGATCGGACGCAGGTGCCGATGACGAAGGAGAAGACGCAGGTGTCGGGGACGAGGGAGAAGATGCAGGTGCCGAGGACCAGGGAACAGCCCAACAAGACGATTCGGATTCGGATTCGGATTAGTAGTGGTAGTAGCATTTTTCATATCCGCTCGTTAGAGCCATTTTGTATCGCCCTTTCACAGGGTAATTTTGTTTCAAACACAGTTGTATATGTATATGCATTTCTTCCTCATCGTTCACAAGAACAATTTTGTATCACCCTGCAAGCAAGGGAAATTTTGTTATAAAAAACTTTCTTTTGTAATTACAAAAAAAAAAAAATGGTTAGTGGGGCTAAACAGGGCTTCCTTTTGGCCCTGTTTAGCCCCACTAACCATTTTTTTTACCTTCTGTTAATCGTCGCTATATAGCGACGTTTACCAGTGTCGCTATATAGCGACGATTAATAGAGTCGCTATATAGCGACGTTTTTATCGTCGCTATATAGCGACGTTTGCATCGTCGCTATATAGCGACGATTAACAGCGTCGCTATATAGCGACGGTTTATAGCGACGCTCCTTTTCCGACGATTTTAACGACTTTTATAGCGACCTTTGCGCCCGTGAAAAAAAAAATTTTTAATGTAAAAAGCGTCGCTATTTCCGTCGGAAAATGGCCTATGCCTTGTAGTGAGATTCCATTGGTGTAGTAAATTACCCAATCACTAGGCTTGCATGCTTAGTAGAGTACTAGAGTGCATGGTAATGAGTGCTTAGAGGTGATTAGGCTGCATGATTTACTCTTTTTCTAACTATTGCCCGGGGGTGGTGGCTCTCATTAGCCATGTTTGAGGTGGCTAAGATGCCATCGATCTGGTAGTTAATTCCCTGCCACCGCGGTGGCCCGTAATTACTCACCTACTAGTTACCACCACCGGGCTTACATGCATGATTACTATGAGTGCCGTAAATTACCAATCACTAGGCTTGCATGCTCTGTAGAGTAGTAGAGTGCATGGTAATAAGTGATTAGAGGTGATTAGGCCTCGTGATTTACTTTTGTGGTGGTAATTACTGCCCAGTGGTGGTGGCTCTCATCAACCACATCTGTCATGGCTAAGATTCCACCGGTTGGCAGTTAATTACCAGCCACCACAGTGGCCTGCTCACCTTCCAATTACCACCACTGGGCGTTTGCTTCATGATTACCAGCCTGTTTGAGGTGGTGCCTAAGATTCTAGTGCAGTGGCCTGCAATTAATATGAATGGAACTTTAGGCCTTTGGACCTTCAGCCACCATGGTGTCTCAAACTTTATAATATTTAAGATATGTGGCATTTGGCATTTTATTACAAGCTCTCATCTGCCCCTGCTCTTCTACTTTGCTCCACACGCTCTGCTACTTTGCTCCGCACACCCTCCTCCAGCTCTTTTTCTCCCTTGCTCTACTTTTCTCCATGCTCCCTCAGGGCTCCGTCCTCTAACTCTGGTCACTCATCGGCTCCCTTGCTCATTTGCTCGACTGCCAAATTTGTACTATTCTTCATTCAGGAATGACCATCCTCCACAAAGAGAAGTTGGCCTTTTTTCTTATTAAAAAAAAAGAGTCTTAAGCAACACAAAGAGGATATCATCATCTACAAATTTGGATCAAGAACTAGAGGAGTAGAAAGCATACAAACCCCTTAGAAGGACAAATCAAGAGCTCCAACACAATGACAAAATTCACCAAAATAGCTAAAACAAACAAATATATGTAGGGATTTAAAAAGTACATTTTTTAATATAAAAATACATACGTTTCGACTAAAGATGGTGTCCTAATGTCCTAAACGCAAAAAAATGTGCTTCTTTACACCGGTTGTCAATCGAAAGACCACCGCATGGTATATGATCTTACCGCACGATACCATTTCACAAATACCGCATGGTAGCTAGCCATACGAAGTAGTATCAATTGCTTCGCATAGTCCATAGTGTACACCGCCGGTGTTTATTAGGGCACCAATAACCACCACCGGTAACCTTCTTGTACCATGTGGTACATGTCCAATCGGCATGTGTGACACCTTGGATCGTTTGATTGGGAAGGATAACCAATCCTGCACGTTGAGATACTACATTGTACAGGAAGGTTATTGGTAGTGTCTATGACAAATCCTATAAAAGGATCCCGCCCCCACCACTACCACCCTGCCAAACCTGTCGCTTTCCTGCCACAGCTCCCGCTTTTTGCTTTTGGTGAGATTCTAGACCTTTTAGAGTCAGTTAGTCAGAGGCTACGTGATGACCCGTGGTCGGATTCATCTCGCCTGGCTGACTGTCAATAGGCTGTTTGAGAGAGGGAGAGAGAAGGATTGAAAGAGATAGAGAGACGAAAGAGAGGGAGGGACTGTAAAAGAGAGAGAGGAAAGAGAGGGAGAGTAAAAGGAAGAGAGGAAAATAGAGAGATGGACAGTAAAAGAGAGAGAGGGAGAGATGTTTGTTTATGTCTTAGTCACGCCAGGAGATGATCCGCTTCAGCCGACCGTACTCTTCTCACCTCGACCGATGTGTATAACAGTAAAGATAGAAGCCAGAGTCATGGCTCGCATCTGCCAGTGACTCCCCCCCGCTTTGATCTTCTTATATATCATATCTATTTATGTACATAGGTGTCAGTAGGGCTGAGTTTTATCCAAATGATGGCCCGCTTTTTCGGCCGGCTCCTCCCAATAAAACTCTTCCCAACTAGATGTATGATTGGCAAAGCTAATCTAGATCGTCTTGGTTATGTGATGCTATTATATGTTTTCTGTTCTTACCTCCACTAGTTGATAGATTGAGACTTGATAGTGACTTTATGAAATTCGCTCGTAGTGATTGCTATGATAGTAGATTATATTGCAAGAAACGTTCATAATGTTGCATGTTGCTATTGAGTGAAATTTAGTTTAGTCCTACATTGTTTATTTTTAATGTTCTTTATTTTGAAGTTTGAGTGCTTACAAAACAATTGTCGCATGCACTAGATCACTACACTATCTACACACCCATCTCTGATGGCAATGCAAGAGTAGTTTAAGACTGAAATTCAGATGCTTGCCCGTAAGACAATAATCGAGCACTTGATAGGATTGAGTGACGAAGAAATCCAAGCCCATGCAAGATCAAAATTTCTACACGATCAAATGATATCTTGAATACTCGACATTCTTTACACGAGCTACTGGCTCGGTCATGGTCGAATGACACAGTCGGAGGTGAAAGTGATACTTGAGAAAGTGAGCAATGTAGCCTTGCTCGACAATGGAGAGGTGAAGCTTGCACTCTAGACAACTGAATGGAAGGCATCACAGATATCTAAATTTAGTTAAAACTAGAAGGAGAAAGGGTCCGTCAGAAAGGCAACAGCTAGTGCCGTGGTCCATATGACTAAGATGGCTAGTGGTCCAGAAGCAAAGGTCGACCCAGGCCAAGTTGAAGGGAGAGCACAAATAGAACTACGTACTGCATTTGACGACATGTGCTCCCACACAGTACACTTTCCATTGCAAGCACTGACCTTGCATGAACAGGTGGGAAAGGGAGGAGAAGGGAAGGTATTCAGGATACAAATTGTGGGTGTCCCAGGTCTTAGGCCAATAAAGTGGTATGCTGGCAAGAGGAGCAATAGATATGATGCCCATGCTCATCTGGCACTAAAGAATGAGCTAGCGATGACAATTGTCCATAGAGCTATCTGTCAAGTATTGGGGTACTCACACACCCAAGAGTTATGGGTTGTCAATCCGTTTTTAAATGGCGCAAGTGTGCATGATATGCTAATGTGTCTCCCACAGCGATGTGGGACATATGTGCAATGGGTTAAGACCACACATCCCAGAGAAGAACCTCGCTTTGACTGGAAATCTGCACTCACCAGGTTGCGAGCAAGGTTATTTTATCGTCATGCATTGTCCATTTGTGCTGCTATTGCCAATGGTTTGAAAGTAGCTCTAGATTATACTAGCCTTTATTACATCATTTTCATTTGACAAGAGTACTCTTGAAAATGATTCACCCCCACATGCAGTGATCAATGTTCATAAAAGTCCCTTTAGTAGTAAGTTCACAATTTCAATTTTAATAGATTTAAATGCATTCCAAAGAAGGGTAAATTTTAAAATCGAATATATGCCCAATGGAAAATCTAAAACATTCTCCAATTCCAGAGGGCTAATATCTAGAGCTTCAATTTGACAAATTTGCCCAAAAAGTAACCTGGCTTTCGCATATGAGGTCTAAATTTAGCCCAGGTTACAAGTACTGAAATTGATTTCATAAGTCATCTAGAGCCATCTATAAGTTTAGAATTCTCAAATTTTCAATTATACCCTACATCTGAACTTGAAGTATATACTTAAACCCATTGAAGCCTTGAAAATGGTAGTATGGGCCAATATTTATACCTCTACCCTAGGATAGATTTGCCCATTGACCTACACTTACATAACTCTATTATATGGGAAAGATTTTCCCAATGACATAAGTGTGTTACCCTTTTAAGAGTTACCCTATTCCAAAGAGACTTCCCACAATGTGCTCCCCTAAGTTGACCAAGGTTGAGGATTACAAAGTGTAGTGAGCATGGGGAAATTTTGCCACTTGTAAGCCCTTATGAGCGTAACTTGGGAAATGTTTCTATGGAGGAGATGAGCCCATTCCATCTATGGGATTAGGATTGCTTTTATGATCCAAGTACCGGAGAGCTTATAACATTGTATTCAAAAAAATTGGACTTGTATAAAGTCACAATTCCAAAACTGGACTAAATACAAGTCCAATTTTTTTGAATATCATACTCCCATGGTTTTTTTTCCATGTACTTCAAAACAAATATTGCAATATTGGTTGAAACTTTACACACCCACTTACATACAGTACCATTGGTAGTTTTTCTAGCAAACTTTGAAAACCCAAATTTTGTCAAATTATCAAAATTAATACTAGATAAGGTTACAAAAATAACTTCTATGATTAACCAAATAATTACACTTTGGTCGACACCACATAGTTTTGGACCAAAGTCCTAAGTATGTCAAGATGACTTGTTCTCTTGGAGAGATGGTATACATATACACCTTCTTAATGTAAAAATACACTGTTTAAGTGCAGGCCTTTTTCAATTACAATTGGATGCCTACTTGTTTTGACCAACTTTATGATGAAGGGTGGGGCTTGTCCCCCCATATTGTCACTAGGGAATCAAAGTGGAAGAAAAAAATGCATGTAGAGGAGAGAACTTTTTGCTATGTGTGTGTGTGTGTGTGTGTGTATGTATGTATATAAATATATATAAATATATATATATGATTTGATATATATTATAAAAATTTCCAAAAAACAACTCAAAAAATGCAAAATTTTTCAAAGTAAAAAAAAAAAAATCAAACATGTGGCTTGAACCATATGTGCCCCCCCCTTCCCAAACGGGTGGGGTCAGCCACATGTGCCCCCCCCCCAAAACATATGACTTGATCCACATGTGTCCACCCCCCCCCCCAAGATGTAGCGTGAGCCACATGTGCCCCCCCCCCACCCCCAAGATATGGCTTGAGCCACATGTCCCCCCCCCCACACGCCACATGTGCCCCCCATATGGCTTGAGCCACATGTCCAACCCCCTAAACATGTGGTGTGAGCCACATGTGCCCCCCGTCCCCAACATATGGCTTCAACCACATGTGCCCCCCCCCGCCCCCCTACATGTGGTGTGAGCTACATATGCCCCCCCCTCCCCCCCAAACACATGGCTTCAGCCACATGTGCCCCCCTCCCCTTCCCCCAACATGTGGCATGAGCCACATACGCCCCCCCCCCACATATGACTTGAGCCGCATGTGCCCCCCCCAAACATATGGCTTGACCCACATGTGCCCCCCCCCCCCCCCCCAACATATGGCTTGAGCCATATGTGCACCCCCCCCCCCAGCATATGGCTTGAGCCATATGTGCACCCCCCCTCCCCCACATATGGCTTAAGCCACATGTGCCCCCCCCCCCCCAACATATGGCTTGAGCCACATGTGCTTGGGGGGTTCATGACATAAAATTTTAGTGTACCACGTGCATTCAAAAGGAGGGATATTTTAATTGAACTTGTTAGAAAATTTTAATAGGTTTACAATAACAAGAGAGGTTTTCTAATTCAACTTTACAAAAAAATCACTTAGTTCATATGTAAAGTTTTTATTGGGGGTAAAATTTTAGTTGTGGATTTTTAAAATACCCCTTGAATGCACATGATACATAGGGTTTCTAAGTAGTGCACCCCCCCAACACATGTGCCCCCCCCCAACATGTGGCATGAGCCACATGCCCCCCCTCCCTCTCCCCCAACATATGGCTTGAGCCACATGCCCCCCCCCCCCCCCCAACATATGGCTTGAGCCACACTCCCCTCCCTCCCCTGCCCCAACATATGGCCTGAGCCATATGTGCGCCCCCCCCCTTCGCCCCTCCCAAACATGTTGCTTGAGCCATATATGCCCCCCCCCTCCCCCCAAACATGTGGCTTGAGCCATATGTGCCCCCCCCACCCCACCCCTACCCCCAAACATGTGGCATGAGCCACATGTGTCCCCCCCCCCCAAAAAAAAAAGATAAAGATTAAAAAAAAAAAACATGTGGCTTGATGATATAGATTTCAAAAAAAAATTCAAAACATCTCATGCCATTCCCCACTTCCCTAATTTGAAATTTGGCCAACATATGGCATGCACCATACGTTGATGGTGGGGGGGGAACATATGGCGTGCGCCATATGTTGGTGGTGGGGGGGGGCTTAGAGAGAGAGAGAGAGAGAGAGAGAGAGAGAGAGAGAGGAGGAGGGGTGGGGGGGTTGAAAAGAGAGAGAGAGAGAGAGACCCTTTAATCTCCCCATCCTCACCCTCCCTCTCCCTCTCCATACTGCCCCTCACTCCCTCCCTCTCCTTACTTCCTCCTCCCCCACTTTCCCTTTACCCTCCTCTTCACTCGCCCCTCTCCCTCTCCTAATCCCTAGTACTCCCCGTCTCCCTCTCCCAACTCCCCCCTCACTTCCTCCCTCTTTCCCGTTTTATACACACATGCGTTGTCAGCCCTCCCCTCCTCTCTAGTTTTTAAAATTTTTCATATTTCTAATTTTTAATCAAATCTACACCCAAAAATGAGAGTTTTCAAAGCATGTCCCATTTTGATTTTTTTAATAGCATAAAATTAGGGTTTCTCAAAAAAGTTCCTAGATTTGAAATTTTTTGCTTTTTCTCTCCAAAAACATATTTTCACATTTTTTTTTTTCATTTTGTACCTCAAAATGGGGGTTTTTTAAAACAATAGTTCACATTTTGATTTTTAAAAGAAATTAACAACATAAAATGGGGGTTTCTCAAAAAAATGCTTGTAGAATTTGATTTTTTCTAAAAATTTATGCCATTAAATTAGGGTTTAGGATTTAGATCATAAACAAAGGGACTTATTTTATATTTTAGGCTTTAGGTTTAACTTTTAAGATTTGGGGTTTAGCATTTAGTGTTTAGGGTTTAGTGTTTAGCATTTAGGGTTTAGGGTTTAAGGTTTAGGATTTAGGGTTTAGGATTTAGGAATTAGGATTTAGGTAAGAAAAAAAGAAAATATGCATGTCCAACCATGAAAATGATATGCAAAGAATATGATGGTTTGTAGAGGCCTTAACCTTACTTAGATTAAGGCTTGTCTAAAGTATTCTGCCCCATCAGAGATGGGTCCATAGGCTATAAGTACACTTATGCTTTTTTTTTAACACTCATGCATAATTCAAGGGGTAAGAAACCAGGAAATATGCATGTCCAACCATGAAAAAAATATTGGATACTTTGTAGAGCCCTGAATCTCACTTACATTAATGCTTGTGCAAAGTATCAAGCCCATTAGAGAGACACACATAAGCTGGAAGCATAGTCCTAATTTTTATTTTGCTTCCTATTTTAAGGGATGGTTGCTTGTCAAGTAAATTATTTTAGAAGCAATTAAATTCTACTTTCCATTTCCATTAATAGCCTTAGTAAATGATTAATAAATAATTTGATAAATAATTAAGGAGGTATTTAGCAATTAAAATTATATAACAATTAGTTTGACGATTAATTAACAATTCATTATATTTTAAAGAGAAGTTAATTAGTAAATATTGTTAATTAGGAAATTAATTACTAATGTTTCAATAACAAGATGCTCACTCGATCTCACATGGTTGTTAGATCTTCTCTTGCTCCCTCACTCACGAGTCACCATGCCATCTGCATCGCAATGTTCAACGCAAGTTGCATACGCATCTCAAGATCAAAGCATGGGGGGAAAGCAAGCCATGAAGCACATGATGGACGTGGCTTTAATGCTACCCTCCTAGTAACAAGAAGAGATGAGGCACATGCAATTGCCAATGCAAGTGTTTTTCATGATCGAAACGGTTGGAAATTCAACCGCATCAACGGAATGGTCTACAATGATGACATTGCAGTGGTATGGGATTGCGCTCATGTTGCACATGGACAATGGCCCATCAAGAATTGCTACCACCCCGCTATGAGGAATAGTGCATACTATATATACTACATGATGAAGTCTGAAAAGCCTCATAGCAAGGCGGTGCCACTTTACTTTGTAAAGATGTTATATGCAAAATTTGTGTTGGACGTGCATGTAGATTTTGTTGACAAACCCAGGACACGGGGCAAAAGGCCAGCGCAACCACAAGCCACCACTGTTCCCATCATTACAACACTGCCTACTAATGTGGGAAGCCCGACTTCAGGTAACCGAAGTACATGCCATTTTGTTACATGTCAATTGTTGTAGTTGTTATATCATATAGAGTGTAATCATTAGCCATTTTGTGCGCTTGTATAGTTTCCATGATGAGTTCTAAATTATTTATGAACATGCATGAAGTCGTGGAAGATGAAGGTGTAGAGGGCCCACATGCTAAGGATTCATAAGCTACAATGCAAAGTGCTGCATGGGAAAATCTCACCTTTTCGAGCATCATAGTGCATGGCGTAATGACTGAGTATCGACGGGTGATGAGTGAGAATTGCAAGCTGAAGTCAATCGCCTAAATGCCATTCTCGAACAATCCGATCAAAGGAAAGACCTCAAAAATGCCTACGAGGAGCAATGTCGCATTGTCGTTGTGTATTCTCAGCAAGCACGAGATGCAAAAGCCGCCCTCGAACACATTGAATATGGCGGCTGTGTTTGCAACTTGGATCCAAATTTTGTGGGCCTGGCAGCTAGAAAACCATCCACCCTTCCGTTGCGTATCACTTTTGTGGATGATGGGCCTTTATGTCCAATATGCCAAGATCATTTTGATACGACGATCAGATATTATACACTATCGTGTCATCATCGATTTCACCTGGTTTGCCTGGAAAATACATTGAAAGTCAGGAGTGCCTGCCCAACTTGTAATGCTCCCCAAGCCAAGCAATTGTACGATGTTCTTGGCATTGGAGCAACATTTTCAGGAGATCTTCGGTTGAGAACATTATGATATCATATATTATACTGCCTCATAAAGACATATACCAATTTTGTTAATGGAGCTAATGCGATGGATTTTTAATATATTGAAATATTTAAGTAAATGTTGCGCGAGTGCTAGGTTTTTTCAAATCAATTATCCTTAAGGGTGTATTTTAATTATCTTGAAATACTTCAGTAAATGACATGCAATTTTAATGTTTGGTTTATTTAAATCAATTTTCTTTAGAGGTGTATTTTAATTATTTTGAAATACTTAAACAAATGATGTGCGATTTTAATGCTTGTTTTTCTTCAGACCTCTGCAAATCTGCCCACCATGATGATCATTCTGATCTCCATCTTGTCCACCTTGATGTTGGTGGTGTTGTTCTGCGGTTTATTCATCATTTTGTTGAACAATTGCACACGATGCAATTGTTCATGCGGACCACAAAATTAGCAGCAGAATATGGACTTGACATGCACCACTAATCTTTTGATGCTCACAATTTTTGAAAAATGAGCTTCTTAGTATAACTTTTTGGCCACTTAATCTATAACTATAAATTTTGAAAACTAAGCACATGTATACTTTTCTCCTAGTGACTGTGGCTTGAAATGTAAACTATTATCCAACTCTACAACTATCAATCAGTACCATGCCAAACAAGCCGTTATTATGTTTATTGATGTGAAAATTTGCATGTTTGAAAAATATCATAGATTAGCTATCATTGAAATTATAAATCTTTCACAAACACTTTGCTGCATATCAAATACTTTACATATCAAATAAATTGCATTTAAACTGGCATCTTAACTTGCATTTCAGAAGGATTGCATGTCAAAAAAATTGCAATTGCAACATGTACCATATATAACAAACCATCAAACCAACATCTCCTCTTCTGAGTAACTAGAATTTCGATTAGGGTGAGTCAGTATAGGGGCATCATAAAAGGGACCTGGAAGATTAGTATGTACCCACTTTGGCATATCACCATCGCTAGATACCCCTTTCACATCATCCAAAACTCTACCATTCACATAGAGGTAAACTAGGTTTTCTAATCTTTTCGATGTCAAGCGGTTTCCTATGACGGAATGCACGAACTTATAGTTACTCCAGTTGCATTTGCTAGAGGAGTTGCTACAAGGTTGCAACAACACCTTCATGGCCAAGGCTTGCAAATGAGGCGTGGATGCTCCACACTCTTTCCACCATCTCCATGCTGGCATATCTTTTGCCAGTTCTTTGATTCTTGGATAGGCAAACAGTCCTTCTCTATTTTGAAAAGTTGATAGTTCCTTGACAACAGAAGCATACTCTATCCTATCCTCAAAGAAACATCTAAGAAGATCATGCCACGACTGCATTATTTGAACATCAGTTTCTGTGTGATATTCCCACCATTGCGGATCTAATATATGGGCAGCATAGTGCAGACAGCAGTTCTGAGCTTGATTCCATCATTTTTGCACCATCTTTTGTAATGCAACTCGTTTGGTCATGCTATACCCACCTTCGTCGGGCCTCGCATCTTCCTTCAAATCATCCCTCTCAGTAGTACACCATGCCATATAAGTAGTTCCCATGCTTGGCCCTTTCACATCCAACCTACGGATTGCAAACCAAATTGGCTTCATAGCTTCCACTACATCGGATACCCTCTTTCAAAATGCTAGGTTATTAACCAACGCCTTTAGGTCTCCAAATTCATTACGAGAGTTGTTTGAGCATGCCTCTTCTATCCACTTTGTCACTTCTATGCTGAATAACATCTCTATAATTATAAGGGCCTATTGCTTTAACAACCGCTCCATCATTATATAGTTTGTGCCAAAGCATGTTTCACCTAGATTTAGAAGCTCTAACGGGTGACTCGTAGGCTGTTTAGTCCTGAATATGCCTAGTAAATGCTCATGGTTAATAAAGTACAACACAACCTTTTGTGCCTCATCCACAACAGCTTTGAAGAAGTTTGTCTCAAGTGTTTTATACCAATCCTCCAAGAATAAATCCAGACAATGGCAGGAGCCTGGCGATGCCCAAATACGTTGATATCTGTGATTTATAATTTTCCTAGCCTTTCGACAATTATTGGCATTATCAATGATCAGCTGAATAATATTGTCAGAACCAATATCTTTAATGCATCTATTTAACTGCTCTACAATGAATTCTCCGGTCTTAGCCTCACCGCTTGTATCAAGTGACTATCAGAAAGCCTCCCCTTTGAATGTCACAACCATGATGTTAATCAGGGGCCGCTTGCTAACATTCTTCCATCCATTTGATATGATGGTGCAAGCAGTTTTCTCAATGCCATCATAAACCACTTGTTGCATCTCCTCTTTAATCCTACTGTAGTAAGCATCCAACATGCTGTTACGAACAGCATCGTAACTAGGCATTGTAAAACTTGGGCTAGCTTTAGCGACAGAGGCCATGGCTTTTTTCCAATGTGAGCTTTGCACCATGCTCAACGGATATCTCGTGCGACATATAGCTTCAAACAAATCTTGTTGTGCTTTCTCGATATGTTGTGCTTTGAAGGAAGCTTCGAGGCATAGTTGCAACACATGTGCTAAGAAAACATGCATGCCTCAGGATCTATGGAGTGCTCTAAGGTGGATGGAACCTGTGTGGAAACATGATGAAGATAGTGCTCATGACAGGTACCTCAAGTCAATTAGGTTTCAAGATAGATTAGCTTGGACTCATAAACAGAATCTTGAGTGAATGTGCATTTCTCCACTTGTACTCAACAATACATGATAGGCCTCTTATATAGAGAGTGCCCTTTGAATAGTCAACACTTGTGGGATCTTCTAATCCATATCTCTCCTTGTGGATATCCTCAATCCACATCTTCACATCATGTAGTCAACATCTTAGGGTGGCTACTTTGATTCTTTCCTATACCATACCTTAGCCTCTAATTATGTGCTCATGGCACCACAACTCTCAACACCTCCCCTTGGTGCCATGATCCTTTGGCTATTGCAAGGTGGTCAAATGTGAGTTACAAATCCATCACCTCCCCTTACTACATGCATCGCTACTTAAGGTGTTCAAGTGTGGTTTTTACATGTCAATACCTTCCTTGGGTGCTTTCATAGCTACTCTCAGGTGGTCAAGTTTGATTTACAAACATATGGGCTGAAGGTGGAAAGGATTTTACTTTTCAATTCTTGATGTCGATGGCGTTCGCATCTTTACTCGATGTAGCTTGATGCATGATGCTTTGTTCTTCCATGTGCCTTAATGCTTTATGTGTAGATGATATGCTCTATACTATGGTCATCTCATGCACTTGTGCTTTTGGCATGCTTATTGCATTCATGCGTCGCTTTTCCATTTATTGCAAGGTCTTACCATGAGCGTTTCTGCATCAATGGCAATGTCTAATTGCTAATAATGATTCTGATCTAACAGGCCTATAGAGCTAAAAAAGACAATCACTTTTTCTTTTTTGGAGCATGTCCAAATTCTTCCTAGATTGCAAGTTACGCCTTGTCGAAGTTTATGTGAAGAAGAGGGCGCCTTGATGATGTGGCATAGGGGTTCATATGCTGCTTGCAAGGACTGTGCTTAGAAAGGGACTGTGCTTGGGTGGCAATATGGTGATCTTTTAACCCAGCTTAGTTAACCAGCCTTGCCTTGAAGGCTAACCCAGAGTAAACTCCACCCTGGTTAAAAATGACCAAACTTGCCTAACTCTAGGCACTCCTAACCATTGTTTAATATTAACCACTTGACTAAACCTTGTCTAACCAAGGTTGGCTTAAAGTAGCTTAACCTGACCAAGGTAGCTGAACCAACCCTATCTCTTAGGTTTGGTTTCAATATTACCATGTGTCATGCAGAGCAAACCTTAGCAAGACAAAGCCTCTGAGGACTTAACGATGGCGACAGAGGCAGCGTCTATGGAGCTGATGCGAAGGGAGCAGCTTTCGGAGGTTTTGCCCATGGGCAGGATTGCATGGAGGCTGGCAGTCCAGGTTGAGTGCCTCTAGGAGCAGATTTCTGTCGCCCGTCGATGGAGGCAGTTGGAGAAGGAGCCGCAGTTTTTGGTCGATGTGCAGCATTTGAGGAGCTATCTGGAAGCATCGTTGGTGGTGGCTAGGAGTTGCAAGAGCTGTTGGAACCATCGTGAGTTATAGGAGAGCAGCCACTTACTGCCTAATGAGCCTTTGGAAGGTGTTGAGGGAGCCCGTGAGCTCCATGTGCTACTGTAGAGTCACCATTGAAGTTGGCTGAAGGCAGAGCCTTAGCATAGGCGGCACAGAGTCATTGGTCGCTAGAGCTTTGGCAGATAGTTGGTTGAGCCGCCTTGCTTTTGAGCTTTAGTGTTACATGCGAATCTGCTGTGGAGATGGTCATTGAGACGCTTGTTGAGCAACGAAGGTTTTGTTGGCGTAGTGAGGCTCTAGAGAGGCTGCTAGTTGATGGAGAGCTGTAGCGTAGTTGGCTATGGAGATGCTTGGATGAAGGTGCGCCGTATGCAAGGCCTAAGATGCCATGAGGAGGCTGTTCATCGAAGTTAGCTTATGGCTGTGGCTTAGGAGGCCGTTTCATTTGTTTTGCTGCTTGTTAGGATAGTCGACTACTGGGTGTCAGCGCTGTGGCTGATGAGTTGCCGGCCTGCAAGCATTTACATCGATGCAGGGATTCGAGCTGTTTTGGAGCTGTAGGTCGAGGAGACTACAATGAGCCCAAGAGTGAAGGCCATTTGCAGAGCTAGGAGTCTGCAAGTCAATGAGTAGCTTTTCTTACAAAGAACCTTACTGAACTCAGAATATCTCTCAAGAGGACAGTGAACAACTCTCGCTCCCAAAAGCACTCTCTCTCACGTGAACGAAAACATCTCAAATGACAAAAATTTCTCAAAGAATGGATGAATATCTGTCTTTCTCAATCTCAATCTGGGCTTAGCTAAACCTAAGCTCTGATACCATGAGAAAACATGCATGCCTCAAGATCTATGCAGTGCTCTAAGGTGGATGGAACCTGTGTGGAAACATGATGAAGAGGGTGCTCATGACATGTACCTCAAGTCAATTAGGTTCCAAGATAGATTAGCTTGGACTCATAAATAGAATCTCGAGTGAATGTGCATTTCTCCACTTGTACTCAACAATACATGATAGGCCTCTTATATAAAGAGTGCCCTTTGAATAGTCAACACTTGTGGGATCCTCTGATCCACATCTGTCCTTGTGGATATCCTCAATCCACATCTTCACATCATGTACAATCCACATCTTAGGATGGCTACTTTGATTCTTTCCTATACCATACCTTAGCCTCAATTATGTGCTCATGGCACCACAACTCTCAACATGTGCACAGGCATTCAAATGAGGCACATTACTGCATTTTCCTCTTTCCATCTGCACATTCAAGTAGCTTGCCAATTGTGCATGGGATCCAACACCACTACTATGTGTAGTTGCACTTTGCGAATAACTTTCCATAGTCGTCGATTGCTCGCCCGGGGTTTCAAGACCATGGTTCTTTCTTCAATTATAAGTTGAGTCTGGTGACGTGCAACTATTTCATCCACAATCGTGTTTGCATTGCCGATTGTCTTACCACCCAAGGCAGCAATCACCCTTTCCACTCCCGGACCCTTACACTTTCCAATTTGTCTTTGAGGTTTGCCTAAGAAATGTTTGTGCATATGAGTTCCTGAACCTATGTACTCTTCATGGCATATATTACATCTCCACTTTGTGGCAATAATTACGAGCATAACATAGTCTTAGCGGGCTTTTGCAGGGTTTCGGCCTCGTTTCTCTGGAGCCATGCTCACGAACGCTGTATGCACATTTCAATAGATCAATAATATGAAATTGTCAATTGCCATGTATAAAAACATTTCTCTGATCTTAAACTTTTATTTCTCAAGTATGTTTTGCATGGAGAAATCATTTCCCTCATTCTTATTCTGCCAACATTCAGTAAGTGCACCAGACCTCGAGACGGAGCAACCATCCAATTGTATTGCCCCCTCCCAACATAATTGGATGGTTAAAAGCGTGGTAATCTTCCTTGGGACCTAGGTGTGGGATGGCATATTGCCTTTTCCCACATCTCATGACTCTTTCTTGAGTAGGCATCTATCTACACTATGATCACTCGTAACATCATGCTTTGTATACAAAAGTCAAATTTTTACACATGCTAGTGTAGTAGCTAGCATTGCTTACATGCACGTGGCAGCTTCCAGGTTCTCTCTCTCCTTCTACTTTTAAATCTTAATTCTTCAACACAATTATTGAAAGGATCTAAATGCATTCATTCATGCTACAAGCAATCTAAAACATCAAGACTCAAATAAATATGCAAGGAACTAGTGATTGATCGATTAAGAACATCCATGATGAAAATCATTCTCAAATTTCATTACAATAGTTGCACACAGTAAATGTTCACTCATTTACATATTGAAATGGTACACAAGTGATTCAACTTGAGGCATTGTTAATGCCTTGCAAGCTCGGGGGGGTCACTCATCATATGTAACCCTATCACGTGAGTTCAACAGAAGGATTATTTTTATTTCTAAAATTTACAGAAATAAATATACATAAGGGACTATTTAAAATAGTTTGGGAAAAATTTTACAGATTTGTATAGAAAAGGGGTACATTTTATTAATGAAAAATTTACAGATAAGGGATTTTAGAAATAGGCCTTGAACGCACGTGATATAGAGGGTTTATACATAGTGACCCCCCTGAGCTTGCAAGATGCCAACACTGAGATTCGACATTAGGTCCATCACATCTCTTTATTAATTTATTTTCATTGCCGATCAGATGTTTTCTTATCCTCATGGCTGATCTTGTAAAGACTTGGTTGCAAAAGTTGGACTTCCACTTTTGACACCCTAGCATTGTAACAAAATCTTGTGATTTTGAAACACTTTGGCTTTCTCCTTGAGACTCGTTTTGCGGTTGACGTTGGCCTACTCTAACTTCTCTGTCTGCCATGGTTGCTATACATGTAAAAGCGAAAAAACATCTCATTAATATGTTTTCTGCAACTCAAGACAATATCATTAACATGTCATCGATAACAAATGTATGTTTGCTAGATCTCAGGAGAGAGCAACCATCCAATTGTCTTGCCCCCTCCCGACAGAAATGGATGGTTATGGATATGGTAATCTGCCTAAAGAAATAGGTGTGGGATGGCAAGTTACCTTTTCCTAGAGTCCTGCTCTTTCTCAAGTAAGCATCTATCTGCACTATGATCATTTGCATCATCATGCTTTGTATGCCAATGTCGGTATTTCACACACACTAGTGCAGTAGTCAACAATATCTACATTTGCACTTATTAAAAAAAACAAAGAAACTACAAAGTGAAGGATACTACCTAGGTTGGAAAATATGTGACGTAAGTTTAGACATGCATTTCATACCTAGATAATATCAACTAATTGTTGTGAGATAAGATAGGACTATTCTTTGCACATAAATGTACAATATCACTAATTTCCTCCTACAAGCAAACTTAGTCTGCAATGATCTCTAACGTATAATGTGCGGGTTGATACAAGCTAGCAATTGTGAGCTACACAACTGGCTAGACTTTCAACAAGTTGTTATCAGCTGGCAAATGTGAGCCACAACTGGCGAAAGCCAAGTATTTTCTTAATCCTAATAAGTACGTATAAACTATAATATCACATTTTCCATGTGTGACCAGTTACCGATCGGCATATACGGATCACCCACTAGCACATGGTTCAAAGGAATTTTGTAACTATATGCAAGTAGTTACAAGTCGCCATGAGCAGACTCCCCACTAGCACATAGATACTTGCAATTATTGTCATATATTTTTACTAGCTTTTTGAAATCTATATAAATGCTACATAGATAGTAAACTATTAAAAATGTGATATTTCACAACATTTCAAAAGCTAATGTCTACAAATAAGAAACTTTTCTCCTTTTCTTTTTGTGAAAAAACTTTAAATATATTTACATGAAAACATTCTTGGAAAAATAAACTTTCAAATCAACAACCGATGACCTATCAAATTTAAGCTACGTATTTATCCATTTTTCATCCTAGTGTGGGTGGATATCAACTGGCCTAAGTGAGCCCACCACTGACACTAGATGCTTTTTAAAAGGATAACAAAACTCACAATGTATTTTGGAAGCTTTCTTTATCCTTTTTTCCCTGTCCTTCTTTGATTTTTTTGAGACTCCAGCAAAGCTAGATTCTTGGGAATAAGAATAGTACGAGGTCGGCACAAAGCATATATTCGGTATATAACAAAAACCTGCATGTATAGTCTGGGACCATGTAGGGTATATAGTCCTCGTGCGGTATATGTTAACACCGAGCGGTATACCAGCCATGATACTGCATGGTAGGTGGTTTTACCATGCAGTAACTAGCTGGAGCTGGTCTCAATTAAAAATCATGGTGGGGGCAGTTTAAAATGCTCTTGGGGGGGTCAAAAAACATTTAAAATGTTTTAATTTGGCAAATTAAAATGCCCATTTTAATTCCCCCGCGAAAAAAACCATGCAAGTTATGTCTTAATGCTACCAAAGTTCTAGTAGCTTGAGACCTTGGGGTAGTCATCGAGAAATGTGCAAGCCTAGGACATTGAACAAGATTGTTGCTTTTAGGTGTCACCATGGATGATTTTTTCGTGTCAATTTCGTTAAGAAGTGAAACTTTCATATTGGTGTTGAAACTTTGTATGACCTAATAACAATAATTGTTTGAAACATTCACCAGGATTTGAAACTTTTATATGAAAAAATATAAAGTTTCGCTAGGATTTACATATTTTACTTCAAAATTCATAAGAAAATATATAAAAATATACTCTGTTCTATCAATTTTGTGAAACTAAAAATACGAGCTCGATAGACTTTTGCGAGGATTTTATATTAATATATAGATATAGCTTCAATAAAACCATCCATGGGTGTCACTTTGTACAAAAGGTTGTGTACAGAGGGGGTCTATTTATTTATCATGAAAACAATATTAACTATTACTGCCAAAATGCTATAGGAAGAATATCTAAGTATAAATTTTTTAATGGCCTCTTAAATGCACATGGCATGCACTTGAGATTGTGATGTGGTACGGCCATTGATTCATTGACCATGTAACAAGACATTGCCTTAGTGAGGCACATATTCTCATTCCTTAAGGTGTTTGATTCTGGTATTTTTGAATCCATAAATGTATTTTATTTAATTAATGAGATCTAGTCTCCTCAAAATCAGGAAATTTTTCACGGACTGCAATGGATGTCCGGAACTGTGCATAATCCTTTCCTAGACCATTCAAGCTATCTTTGAGATATTTATTATCTATAAATGGAGCAAATTTTTAGATACACACCCTTAAGAGAGTGGCTCCTCATAAAAGAGATTCAAATCTCGAAGTAAAACAAGGTTGAAGGTTCCCATGTAGTAGAATATCCCTAGTTCATGTACTCTACCCTCAATCCATGTCTCCTATTTTTTTGTATCCATTCTTGAGTCTTTAGAGTGTATATTAATAGTGAAGACATCATCATATAAATAAACTCAAAAGCTATGTTGGTACATATTTATGAGTTTTATATGTGAAATCCATGGTATAAAACAATTCCAAAAAGCTATTACTATAAAGTTAATTGTCCACTATCTATAAAGCATATGACCAATAGCAAAAGTCTATTTAGTCATGGAGTTACTGAACAGAATATTCTTTAAGCCCTATTAGAAACTCGTCAATCTAGGTGGACATTATTAGCTCATGTGATTTTCTAATGGAATGAAGGAAATGGGGAGGGTTGAGATGTTGGCTTGAAAGTTTAAGCAAATGCACATATGTGTTTTTTAACCTAAATATTGAATAAAGGTACCCCTTTCTTCTTTTAACCTAAATATTGAATAAAGGTAGCCATTTCTTTTTAACCAAAATATTGAATGAAG
The DNA here is from genome assembly GCF_047967505.1 of Dipteris shenzhenensis. Taxonomy (NCBI): domain Eukaryota; kingdom Viridiplantae; phylum Streptophyta; class Polypodiopsida; order Gleicheniales; family Dipteridaceae; genus Dipteris; species Dipteris shenzhenensis. The sequence goes on from NC_141615.1 coordinate 41,310,441, forward strand.
GTAGCCCTTTCTTTTTTGGGCAAAAAACATAATATGGATTTTATTAGATCGAAGGCTTGAAGGTGGCCTAGTGGGTAACTTAAAATCTTTATGAGTATTGGAAAGGTGGTTCTAATGGTGTGGCTAAGGTTGGGAGGTGGGGTTAAAGGGGTTAGAATACAAGCTAGGAAAAAAGAGGAGCTGGCCTGCGTGGCGAGTGAGTGATGGCACTGAAGACACAGGAGCCGCAATTAGGCTGTAAGGGGGCTCTTCAACGTCAATTGCTCCTGATTCCACAAAGTATGCTCCATTGATAAATTCATCGTTCACGGATCTCCAATCCCATTTTCTCCAGTCGCTTACCAATCCAAGGTTTGTTCGCTCACGCTTTGTCACCTGTGCCCACAATGGCTTAAGGCTCGGGCACAATGGCTTAAGGCTCGATCATATAACACAATGGCTTAAGGCTCTATCACATCACATAATGGCTCAAGAATGTATGATAAGACAAATTCGCAATGTCAAAAAGACAGTGGCAGTTTAGCGTAATGGCAAAATTGTACTAGAATAGACTCTGAAGAAGATGTTGCAGAGTAGGCCTATGTTCTGAGCTGAAGTTGCATTTGTGAAGTTACCAATCGTTGGATATGCTTACCTCTTTTGCATTCCACTTTGCCTTATACCGATTTCCTTCGCTCCTTATCGATGGAGCAGCACTTCCACCTATGGCATACATCTCCCACTCCACGTAGTCATTGTTCACGACGTGAAAGTATCCAAACCTACACCTGCTAAGTGTATGCATCAGTAGGGCTTGAGAGTGGGATGTCGACAACATAAGTATATCCAAACCTACACCTGCTAATTATATGCATCAGTAAGGCTTGAGACTGGGTCGACAACCATTGGGCTTGACTAGACAAGAGACAAGATATTAAGCAACAGCAATATAGACCTCGGCATTCGCTGGACACATCCCGGCCCGAAACGGTTGTACGCAATAGTCACCTTCATAAGCAGATCTCCTGGATAACTGTCGCTATGGCCCATAAGCATCACCTGTACTCCAGCATTTCCATGGCCTCAGGTGAAATGAATACAGTCCATTCGATGTAAATATATCCAAAATGTTATTAGTGGCTCCTATTAGCTTTCAGTTCCAAGCAAAGGATTGAAACCTGGTGCTCAATTCTGTTTCTCCATTTGTGTTCTACGATACTTCTATCATATTGTAAGAGGACATGTTTGCACCAAAGAGAATGAAGGTTAAGTGAACTGTAGCTTTCTTCACGATCAATTGACGTGTCAGTTTCCAGAAGTTACCTTGTCGTGATTGGTGAAAAGGTTGTTCGACACCGTAACGAACGATGAGCCGAGGGTGATATCGATAAGGCCGTCAGCGCAGTTTGAAAGACTGTTGTGGTCAATCCAAACATGTTTTGCGCCCAATAAGCTTATCCCGTCTCCGTCAGAAGCACCTTTATGCGTCAAACGGTTATATACCCTCAAAAAACCAGGATGTCCTGGTATGCAATGGTGAATATTAAGGCTATGTATTATGACGTTGTGCACGTTTTCAATTGTAATACAAGGCCCGTAAGCTATATGTACGTCTGCTCCTCTCCCATCGATGGTCTTATAGCTGGTCATAATGAGTTCTTTCTCAAGGACGATGAGCATATCTCTCGCGAAGATTATCCATAGTGGAGTAGGATAATTCACTGCAAATCTTAGGGTTCCAGGTGGAGGGTTTCTGCAGTTGTCCCTAGGATCTGTCACTACATATATCGGACCGGACATACCCCCCAAAGCGGCGCTTCCAAATCCTAAAGCACATTCAGCAAGTTTGGCTCGATGATCTGCCCAATTTGGATCAAGCCTCCAGCAACTGTCTATGGCATTTGCAGAGACATATAGTGTCAGATCTTCTGAGGAGGCATTCGAGCTGTAACAACAATTAGCGTCGCGTTCAGCAGGAGAGAGTGATAAAACTAAATATAGATCGATAATAATAATGAAAATTCTCACCTTGGATACTTGAGATCCTCAAAAGTGTTCGGGGACTGAACTTCAAGTCCACAAAGCAGGAAAGCACTCTGCAGACACCAGGACAGAGCCAAGGCTAATCTTCGCAACAGCATATCTCCTCTTGTAATCCTAAAACTTCTTTTGTAAGACTGCTCTATGCTTAGCAAGAATGCTTATCCTCTCACTTTAGTTTTGAAGCTCATAGCACGTCAGAATTACATGCCATGGCATACACCCGTTCCAACAAGGCTTCGTTGATCCTCGGAGCAAGATTGCTGTAATTGACACAGGAAACGCATGTAGTCTCGGGTTTGGTCGCACGCTCTTTGCATTAGAATGTGGTAGGTCAAGAAGCTCCTTATTGTACAGTGGAATTCTCAAGTAGAAAGCCGACGATGGTACAAGGAGGATCAAAACACTCAGCACTATGTTACAACATGTCAAATCTAGGAAAAAGAAAATCTGCCAATATTCTCTAGGAGATTCGTCATCTATAGCGTGTTTACTTCATTTCCTTCCAAAGAAGACGATCTAAGTTTTTGAATTTTGGGTACTCTTCCTATTGGTCTATTGTTATATTGCCTCAGCCATTTTAGAGAGGAATTGCCTCTAGATAAGTTTTTGGACGAGCTTTAGAGAGACATTGAATTGGTTTGAGGTTGATGCTGTTCTTCCACAGCTTGGGATTCCCATTAGAATGAGATTCACTCTTAAAGTAATGTCTATTGTATAGTGAAGGAGATAAAGGATAATATTTTGGCCTTTGTAGGGCTTGGCATCGATTTGGGTTAGGCTTCATGAGTTTGAAAATGTAATCACTGATGGGTTAAGTATCAAACATCAACACTACAACATATATGTTGATTTTAGATGAGCCAAATACATTCAAAATATTTTTTCCTAAGTGTGGAAATGTCGGTACAAGCAATAGTATGTCCATCGGAAGAGACCCATCACTATACTCGTCTAGCCCTAACAAGCTCTAAAAGAAATTGATAGCATCAGTATGTGCATAGCAATATGCATTGGCATACCCTCGGGGGCCAACCAGGGATTTGCAGGGGAATTAAAATGGGCATTTTAATTCAGCAAATTAAAACATTTTAAACGTTTTTTGGCCCCCTTGGAGAAATTTAAACCGGCCCCACCATGTTTTTTAACCAGCACCGGTACAACATGTTATTGCATGGTAAAACCACTTATCGTGCTATACAAGGGCAGGTATACCACCCGGTGTTCACCTATACTGTGTGGTGATGTATACACCACACGATCTGTTTCATGTACCGCATCGATTTTAGTACATACCAAGCGATATTGTGAACATACCACATGGTGCAATTTCTTCTATATACTTTGCGTCGACCTCGTACTATTCACATTCCCGAGAATCTAGCTCTGCTTGGAGTCTCAAAAAAAACAAAGAAGGACAAGGAAAAAGGGATAAAGAAAGATTCCAAACTAATTTGTGAGTTTTTATATCCTTTCAAAAAGTGTCTAGTGTCGGTGGTGAGCTTGCTTAGGCCAGCTGATATCTACCCACACTAGGATGCAAAATGGATAAATGCGTAGCTCTAATTAGTTGATGGTTTATCGTTTGTGATTTGAAAGATTATTTTTTAAGGAATGTTTTTTTTTAATATATTTGAGATTTTTTCACAAAAATAAAAGAAAAAATATTTTTTTTGTAGACATTAGCTTTAAAATTTAGTGAAATCTCACATTTTTGGTATGTTACTAGCCGTATAGCCTATATTAGGTTACAAGAAACTAGTAAAATATATATATGAAATTGAATGTAATAAGTATCTATGTGCCAGTGGAGAGTCCGCTTATGCCGACTTGTAACTACTCGCATATGGATACAAAATACCTTTGAATCATGTGCCAATGGGTGGTGCACATATGTCGATCGGTAACTACTCGCACATGGATGTGAAATTGGAAATGATATATTATAGTTTATATATACTTATTAGGTAATAGGAAGATTAAAATACTTGGCTTTCGCTGGTTGTGGCTCACATTTGCCAACTGATAACAACCCGTTGAAAGTCTAGTTGGTTATGTAGCTCGCAATTGCCAACTTGTATCAACCCGCAAATTACACGCTAGAGATTATTACAGACAATACTCGTTTTCTTGTAAGAAGAAATTTGAGGCATTATTCTATATTGTCCATTTATGTGAAGATATTAATACTATCTTATCTCAGAATAATTAGTTGATCTTATATAGGTATGAAATGTATGTCTAAACTTACATTAGATATGTCTAACCTAGGTAGCATCCTTCACTTCATAGATTCAAACAAAGGGTCTTGATAAGTGCACATGTAGATATTGCTGGCTACTGCAGTAGTGTATGTGAAACACTGACATTGGCATACAGAGCATGATGATGCGAATGATCATAGTGCAGATAGATGCTTACTTGAGAAAGAGTGGAACATGGTAAAAGGCAACTTTCCATCCCACGCCTATTTCTACAGGCAAATTACCATGTCTATAACTATCCATTTATGTCGGGAGGGGGCAAGACGATTGCTCTCTCTTGAGGTCTAGCAAACCTACATTTGTTTTCGATGACATATTAGTGATATTGTCTTAAGTTGCTAAAAACATATTAATGAATTGAGATGATTTTTCTCTTTTACATGTACAGCAACCATGGTGGATAGGGAAAATAGGATAGGGCAATGTTAACCGCCAAATGAGACTCAAGGAAGAGGCCAAAGTGTTGCAAAACTGCAGGATTTTGTTACAATGTTAGGGCGTCAAAAGTGGAAGTGCAACTTCTGCAACCAAGCCTTTACACAATTGGCCATGAGAATAAGAAAACATTTGATTCGCGATGAAGATAAACTAATAAGGTGATGTGAGGGACCAGGTGTCAAATCCATTGCTGGCATCCTACAAGGCATTAACATTGCAAAAAGTTGAATCACCTGTGTAGAAGCTGAAGATGTAAATGAGTGAACATTTACTATGTGAAACTATTCTAATGGAATTCTAATGAATTGAGATGGTTTTTCTCTTTTACATGTACAGCAACCATGGTGGATAGGGAAAATAGGATAGGCCAATGTTAACTTCCAAATGAGACTCAAGGAAGAGGCCAAAGTGTTGCAAAAGTGCAGGATTTTGTTACAATGTCAAAAGTGGAAGTGCAACTTCTACAACCAAGCCTTTACACGATTGGCCATGAGAATAAGAAAACATTTGATTCGTGATGAAGATAAACTAATAAGGAGATGTGAGGGACCAAGTGTCAAATCCGTTGCTGGCATCCTACAAGGAATTAACATTGCAAAAGGTTGAATCATCCGTGTAGAAGCTGAAGATGTAAATGAGTGAACATTTACTATGTGAAACTATTCTAATGGAATTCTACATTGATTTGGACCATGGATGTTCTTAATCGATCAATTGCTTGTTTCTTGCATATTTATTTAAGGCCAGATGTTTTAGACTTCCTGTAGCATGAACGAATGCATTTATATCGTTTCAATAATTGTGTTGAATGGTTAAGATTGAAAAGTAGAAGGTAAGAGAGAAAGAGCCGTGGGCCGCCACGTGCATGTAAGAAATGCTAGCTATTGCACTAGCATGTGTGAAATACTGACTTTCGTGTACAAAGCATAATTTCATGAAAGATCATAGTGCAGATAGATGCTTGCTCAAGAAAGAGAGAGATGTGGGAAAAGGCAATTTGCCATCCCACGCCTAGGTCCCTAGGCAGATTACCATGTCTATAACCATCCAATTATGTCGAGAGGGGGCAAGACGATTGGATGGTTGCTCCATCTTGAGGTCTGGTGCACTTACTGAACATTGGCAAAATAAGAATGAGTGAAATGATTTCCTCATGCAACACACATTCGCGAAATAAATTTGTTCAAGATTGGAGAAATGTTTTTATACATGGCAATTGATAGTTTTGCACAGTGTTGATCTATTAGTGTGTGCATATAGAGTACGTGAGCATGGCTCTAGAGAAACGAGGCCGAAACCCTACAAAATCTCAAGACTATGTTACGCTTGTAGCTACCACAAAGTGGAGATTTAACATCTGCCATGAAGAGTACACAGGTTCAGGAACTCGTATGCGCAAACATTTTCGACCCTCAAAGATAGATTGGAAAGTGCAAGGGCCTAGGAGTGGAAAGGGTGGTAGACTTTTTGGGTGGTCATATAGCTACAAGTGCAGACACGATTGTGGATGAAATAGTCACACGCCACTAGTGTCAACTTGTAATTGAAGAAAGAACCATGGGTCTTGAAACCCTGGATGAGCAATTGGCGACTATGGAAAGTTGTTCGCAAACTGCAACTGCACATAGTAGTGGCACAAGATCCCTTGCACAGTCGGCAAGTTGCTCGAATGTGCATATGGAAAGAGGAAAATGTAGTAATGTGCCTCGTTCGAATGCCTGTTTACATCGGCAGCAACAATCCTTAGAAGCTTCCTTCAAAGCACAACATATCGAGAAGGCGCCACAAGATGTGTTTGAAGCTATTTGTTGCACAGGATATCCGTTGAGCATGGTGCAAAGCCCACATTGGAAGAAAGCCATGGCCTCTGTCACTAAAGCTAGCCTGGGTTTCACAATGCCTAGTTACGATGTCGTCTGTAACAGCATGTTGGATGCCTACTACAGTAGGATGAAAGAGGAGATGTAGCAAGTGGTTTATGATGGCATTGAGAAAACTACTTGCACCATCGTATCAGATGGATGGAAGAATGTTAGCAAGTAGCCCTTGATTAACATCATGGTTGTGACATTCAAAGGGGGGGCTTTCCGATAGTCGGTTGATGCAAGCGGTGAGGCTAAGACAGGAGAATTCCTTGCAGAGTAGTTAAGAAGATGTATTGAAGATATTGGTCCTGATGATATTGTTCAGTTGATTACTGATAGTGCCAAGAATTGTCGAAAGGCTAGGAAAATCATAAATTGCAGATATCAATGTATTTGGGCATCGAGATGCTCATGCCATTGTCTGGACTTACCCTTGGAGGATTGGTACAAAACACCTGCGACAAACTTCTTCAAGTTGTTGTGGATGAGGCTCGAAAGGTCAAGTTGTACTTTCTTAACCATGAGCAATTACTAGGCATATTCAGGAATCATCAGCTTGTGAGTCACCCACTAGAGCTTCTAAAGCCAGGTGAAATGCATTTTGGCACAAAATATATAATGATGGAGCGGTTGTTAAAGCAACAGGCTCTGGTTATCGAGATGCTATTTAGCACAAAAGCTGCAGAGTGGATAGACGAGGCACGCTCAAACAACTCTCGTAACAAATTTGGAGACCTAAAGGCATTGGTTAATAATCCAATGTTTCAAAAGAGGGTATCTGATGCAATGGAACTATGAAGCCAATTTGGTTTGCAATCCATACGTTGGATGTGAGAGGGCCAAGCATGGGAAGTGCTTATATGGCATGGTGGGCTGTTGAGAGGGATGTTTTGAGCATGACTAAACAAACCATGTTGCAAAAGATGGTGCGAAAATGATGGAATCAAGCTCACAACTCTTTGCACTACACCGCCCATATATTAAATCTGCAATGGTGGGAATATTGCACAAAGACTATAGATAATGTAGTCATGGCATGATCTTCTTGGACGTTCCTTTGAGGATAGGACAGAGTATGCCTCTGCTGTTAGGGAACTGTCAACTTTAGAAATAGAGAAGGACTGTTTGCCTATCCAAGAATCAAAGAATTAGCAAAAGATATGCTAGCATGGAGAGATTTTGTAGAGGGAGTGTAAACCCCATCAAAGTGTTTGTGAAAGATTTATAATTTCAATGACGGATAATCTATGATAATTTTCATTTCACCTAACATGATGATTTACAATAATCCAAACATGCCAATTTTCACATTAACAAACATAATAACGGCTTGTCATCATATTATAAAGTACACATTGTACATGATAGTGGTTAACAGTTGTAGATTTTGGGCAAAGTTTACATTTTAAGCCACAATTGATAGGAGAATAGTATACGTGTGTTCAATTTGCAAAATTTATAGTTACAGAGGTAGTGGCCAAAAAATTACATTGATTTGCCCATTTTTCAAAAATTTAGAGCATCAAAAAATGGCTTGCTTTGTCACATGCATGTCCCGATGTCAATTTTATGGTCCAAATGAACAATTGCATCGTGTGCATTGTTCAACAAAATGATAAATAATCCACATAGAAGCACCACCAACACCAAGTGGATAGGATGGAGAGGAGAATGATCAGCATGGTGGTCAAATTTGTGGAGGTCTGAAGAAAAATGATTTGAAAAAACCCAAGCATTAAAATCACGCATCATTTACTTAAGTATTTCAAAACAATTAAAATACACCTCTAAAGAACATCAATTTAAAAAAAACCAGCAATTGCACAACATTTACTTAAGTATTTTAAAATAATTAAAAAGAGACGCAAAAACAATAATCATGATCAAATAAATTCAAAACATGCGAATGAGTAGCCATTATATTAACTACAAACACCATTAATAAAATTGGTATGTGTCATTACAATATGGCATTACAATATATGGGGCCTCTAATCTCCGCAAGTGAGGATCCGCTAAAAATGTTGCTCCGATGCCAAGAACATCATACGATTGCTTGGCTTGGGGAGCATTATAAGTTGGGCAGGCACTCCTTACCTTCAACCTATTTGCCAAGAAAACCAAGTGAAATCGATGATGACATGATAGCACATAATATCTAGTCGTCATATCAAAATGATCTTGGCATATTGGACATAAAGGCCCATCGTTCACAAAGGTGATATGTGATGGAAGTGTGGATGGTTTTTTGGCTGCCAGACCTACAAAATTTGGATCCAAGTTGCGAACACAGCCACCATCTTCAATGTGTTGGACGGTGGCTTGTGCATCTCGTGCTTGCTGAGAATACGTAGCGGAGATGTAGCATTGCTCCTCGTAGGCATTTTAGAGGTCTTGCCTTTGATTGGCTTGTTAGAGTATGGCATTTAGGCAATTGACTTCAGCTGGTAGGCACTTGTTCTTGCTCACCACCCGCCAATACTTAAACATAGCATCATGCACTATGATGCTCGAAAAGGTGAGATCTTCCCACACAACACTTTCACTATAAGGCATAGCCCTTTTTCGAAGAAAATACTGACCTTTTTTACACTAAAAACTTTTTTTTTCATGGGCATAAAGGTTGGTATTTGCGTCACTATAAGCATCGAAGAACGGTCGCTATATAAGCGTCGCTATATAGCGACACAAGTTAACATCGCTATATAGGGACACTGACAAACATCGCTATATAGCGACGATTAATAGAAGCTTTAAAAAAATTTAGTGGGGCTAAATAGGGTCATAGCAAACCCTGTTTTTTCCCACTAATGTTTTTTATTTAGTAATTACAAAAGAATGTTTTTTGTTACAAAATTTCCCATATGGAAAGGGTGATACAAAATCGCTCAAATGAATCGAGTGACAGAAGCATATACATGTCGAAGATATACAACATTGTTTGTTACAAAATTACCCTGTCGAAAAGGGTGATACAAAATCGCTCAAACGAGCCAATATGCAAAAGCATATACATGGCGCAGTATATGTAAACTACTACTACTACTACTGCTGCTACTACTACTGCTGCTACTACTGCTGCTACTCCTGCTGCTACTGCTGCTCCTCCTACTGCTCCTGCTGCTCCTGCTGCTGCTGCTCCTGCTGCTGCTGCTGCTGCTGCTGCTGCTCCTACTGCTGCTCCTGCTGCTCGTGCTGCTGCTGCTGCTGCTGCTGCTCCTGCTGCTCCTGCTGCTGCTGCTGCTCCTGCTGCTGCTCCTCCTGCTGCTACTGCTGCTGCTCCTCCTGCTGCTACTGCTACTGCTACTGCTACTACTGCTGCTGCTGCTGCTGCTGCTACTGCTACTGCTACTGCTACTACTACTGCTACTACGTCATCCTTGTCCTCTTCGCACTGGCTTGATCCCTGGCCCTCATGAGCTGCACCTGATCCTTGGCCCTCGTCGAAGCCATGTAAGCCTAATCCCTCATCATCACCGCTCACCTCCCACTAATGGGAAGTTCGAGCTTTGATTCTAAGAGTGAAACCATATTTATCGAGCTTTGTCTGCCCAGCTGGGTTTATCCTTCCCCTTTGCGATGGAAGTACACAAGGTTGACCTACGATGCTTCAAGAGGACCCTCATGCGCTCTTTCATGTAATCCGAATTGAACTCCCAATTTGGAGTGTTAGGATATTGTCTTTTCAATTCATCGATGACTGCTTGCTTCTTTCCCTCATCTTGGTACTGCCAGTCAATATAGCTATGCTGCTCCTGAAGTGGTGGCTCATCAACCGCCTCACGGTGGCCATCACTGCTGCTGAGCCCTTTTATTTTCTATTCTCTCTCCAACAACCATGATTTCATACTAGGACAAGTCCTCGACCGGGTAAGGAGGACTCATGGTAGTGGCAAAGTCAGAGCTCAGTCAGAGCGAGTGGTGTTACTGCTAGCGTGGATGTACGTCTAGGGTAGTCTAAGAGCCGTGTGAACTTTCATCCCCAACAGATAAGTCCACGTGTGTATTTCATTAGTACGTGCACCATTTTTCATACATAGTCGTGCTAGTAGGGATTGTAAAAATATACGCATTATACTTTCCACATGGCACAAACCAAATCAGTTGGACACCAAATCTTGCTTGGATGTACTTCTAGGGTAGCCTAAGAGCCGTGTGAAGTTTCATCCCCAACAGGGTTTAGGGTTTAGGGTTTAGGGTTTAGTCATGCTAGTAGGGATTGTAAAAATATACACATTATACCTTCCACGTGGCGCATACCAAATCAGTTGGACACCAAATCTTGCATGGATGTACATCTAGGGTAGTCTAAGAGCCGTGTGAAGTGTCATCCCCAACAGATAAGTCCACGTGCATATTTCATTAGTACGTGCACCATTTTTCATACGTAGTCATACTAGTAGGGATTGTAAAAATGTACGCATTATACCTTCCACGTGGTGCATACCAAATTAGTTGGACACCAAATCTTGTGTGGATGTACGTCTACGATAGCCTAAGAGCTGTGCAAAGTTTAATCTCCAACAGATAAGTCCACATGCATATTTTGTTAGTACGTGCACCATTTTTCATACGTAGTTGTGCTAGTAGGGATTGTAAAAATGTACACATTATACCTTCCATGTAGTGCATACCAAATCAGTTCTAGAACCAAATCTTGCATGGATGTATGTCTAGGGTGGCCTAAGAGTCCTGCAAAGTTTCATCCCCAACAGATAAGTCCACATGCATATTTTGTTAGTACATGCACCATAGCTTTGCTGCAGTCGTGCTAGTAGGGATTATAAAAATGTACGCATTGTACCTTCCACGTGGCGCATACCAAATCAGTTCAAGAACAAATCTTGCGTGGATGTACGTCTAGGATAGTCTAAGAGCCGTGTGAAGTTTCATTTCCAACAGATAAGTCCACGTGCATATTTCATTAGTACGTGCGCCATTTTTCATATGTAGTTGTGCTAGTAGGGATTGTAAAAATGTACGCATTATACCTTCCACATGGTGCATACCAAGTTAGTTGGACACCAAATCTTGCATGGATGTATGTCTATAGTAGCCTAAGAGCCGTGCAAAGTTTAATCTCTAACAAATAAGTCCACATGCATATTTCGTTAGTACGTGCGCCATTTTTCATACATAATTGTGCTAGTAGGGATTGTAAAAATGTACGCATTATACCTTCCATGTGGCACATACCAAATCAGTTGGACACCAAATCTTGCGTGGATGTACTTTTATGGTAGCCTAAGGGCCGTGCAAAGTTTAATCTCCAATAGATAAGTCCACATGCATATTTCGTTAGTACGTGTGCCATTTTTCATACGTAGTTTAGCTAGTAGGGATTGTAGAAATGTACGCATTATACCTTCCACATGGCACATACCAAATCAGTTCAAAACCAAATCTTGCATGGATGTATGTCTAGGGTGGCCTAAGAATCATGCGAAGTTTCATCCCCAACAGATACATGCGTATTTTGTTAGTACGTGCACCATAGCTTTGCCACAGTCGTGCTAGTAGGGATTGTAAAAATGTACGCATTATATCTTCCACATGGCGCATACCAAATCAGTTGGAGACCAAATCTTGTGTGGATGTATGTCTAGGGTGACCTAAGAGTCGTGCAAAGTTTCATCCCCAAAAGAACTATCCACATGCATATTTTGTTAGTACGTGCACCATTTTTCATATGTAATGCTAGTAGGGACCAACAGATAAGTCCACATGCGTATTTTGTTAGTACGTGCACGAATTTTCTTAGTCACATTTTTAAAATGTCCTAAAGCACAAAACAAATTACAACATTACTACTAATAAACAATTTTTTGTTTTACAAACACAACAAATCCCATTGAGAAGACATCGGACATCATGTATAAAATAGAATCTAATACAATGATGTGTATGAATGTGTATACAACCATCAGAGTGAAATACAAAATATGAGTCCATGAAAATTACAATGGTATGGTCACACAGTGAGCCTATACATATCGAATATAAAAATGTGTAATCAACTAGTGATACCTAATAAAAATCAATTTGATCAACTGATGATCCCAAAAAATATGATATGTAATGTGCTACTCCTCAGGATCAGCTCTCATGCCAATAGTTGCAAGTATGGTCTAGTGATCCGCCACTGCAAGGCGCCATCATGGAGTGGACGTCGCCTTGTGAGTGCGAACACGACTCAAAGTAATCTTGATCCCAACAACAAGATGAGAATACGCGTATGCCTCCTGATCCACCATGTACTCCTGGAACTCAATATAGCGACCATGCCTCTGTATCTACTGAAAATAGTGGCCACCTACGATCATGCTATGAGCATTGAAGTGCATCCCATGCCCATCCACTATATCCTCATTCAGCACACTCTTCAGCATAGAGCATCGCAACAAGTAATAATCCACACCCTCCTCATTTCCCTCTGAAGCAATAACCACGAAGATATCACCAATATGCAAAATATCTGTAAGCTGGTCATATCTCTAGAGGAACTGAATCTCGCATCCTGATCATCATATCCTGATCATCATGTACCTCCTCCCAAGGCTAGAAGGGAGAAAGCACTCGCCATACCCATGGATCGCCCCATGGTATCAAGGAGCACCCTCCCCAATCATCATCAATGCATGCAGAGCAAAAACATGCAAACCGTCGAGAAAAGATCGCGGGGTGAGACTCACCTATGCTCCTGATTGAATGGAAATCAAGAGTGCTAGACACAAAATGACAATCAAAAGGCCTAGACTGATCAAGACTCCCAATGTCCATGCACCAAAAATACCAGCTCACCACCCTATCATCATGCGACTGAAACGAGGAGATAGCACTAGTGGATAAGTGCTGGCTGCACCACCGCACCACATCATGTGCATCCTTGAAGCGATCGGCACTGTAACGCAACTGGTATTGACGCAAAGCATGCTTCACGCAAGCACCTGCACCATCGTGCTCTCCCTTACCGTACCCTGTCTTGAAGTAGCTCCATGTGATCGGAATGCCTGTCTCAGAGTGCCATCTGCAGAACCAATAAAACTGTCTAGCGGATTTGAACTAACCACCATAGTCGTCTGACCAGATCCAGCACCGCTGCCATGTGACACCATGATCCCTCAAGAAACTATCATGTAAAGTGAAGCAATGCTACACAAAATGGGCATCATGCAATCGATCATCACTAATGTAGAAGTGATACTCTCGCAAAATGACACATGAGTCCATGGTGCTATCAATGCCATCCACATGAGCCTGTGCATGACGATAGCTAATGTGCACAAATATAGCAACCTGCAATATGGCATTGAAAAAAATATGACTATTGAAATAATTCAATATAATGAGGCGGGGAAAAAATCAATACTCAATCACACGTCACCTGTTCAGAGAAATAATACTCCGATTGGATCTCATGCTGTGGTGCAAAGGTGTAATTCTCCGCAAAGTCCACCACTCAGACAACCACCCTTGTAGGAAATGTCCTCAAACATGCACGGAATTGACGATCCTCCCATTTCGTAGTGTGCGAGTGGCATATGTAGCGGTACAGCTTCCCTCGAAAACTATCAATGAATACAACACGTGGTGTCTCCTTCCCCACAAGCTGAAACCTCCTCGACTGTGCACCACCATCTAATGTCAAGGTACTATACTCATACTACTGCCAACGAACCATCTGCACATCATAAGTATCTAGTGTGGCACTCTAGCAAAGTCACCACACAAAGTATACCTGCCTTCCACACAATCGAGTGGAATAAAGCATCACCATCTCGTGTACACAATTGAAATGAATGAAGTCGCGAGGGCTAGTAGGACCACTCCCCTATGACCATCAAGGGATCTACTAATGGCCTATCATATGAGGTCTACTAATGGTAGCCACAATAGCACGACGTGCTGCCAAGGCATCACTAGAGTAACTATGCTTAATAGAAGCATAGGAACGTTGAACACTGCTAAGGACCTCACTAGATACAACCCTATCTCTACGTGCACCAAGACCAATAAGCCTCCTACACTCTACCAAGTCAGGGTGATCAATCAGGGATGTGAGAAGAGAAGACTGTGAAGCTGGTGTGAGGTCACAAAAAAAAGACTGCACAATCTTGCTAGTACGACGATGGATAGTGGACTTCAGCAAGTCACGTCATGAAGCAACACTGCTGCTGCAAGGTGGGGCAAGGGGATTAATGGGAGATGGTAGGGTGGACGGGGGAAGGGAGGCGCCAAGGGGAACGGGGGGAGGGGGAGGGGGAGGGGGAGGGGGGAGGGTGGAGGTAGAAGAGGTAGAGGTGGAGGCCAAAATGTAGGTGGCTAGGGCAAGGGTAGAGGCTAGAGGTAGGGGAGCGGATGAGGATGGGGGGACAATGGAGGTGGGGGTGGGCGTGGGGGTGGAGGTGGAGGTGGAGGTGGGATGTAGAGGTAGAGGTGGAGGTGGATCGGTGGTGGCAGCACGAGCTCTAGCCCTAGAGGCTCTCTTGCGCTCACGAGCCTTCCGCTTGCGCTCCTCGTCAATGAGATTTGGGGGGGTGTTACTACATCTTTCACGTCTACTAGCTCTACGGCTTTGCGAACCCATTCTCAATGAAAGTAGGATGGAAGGTGTGACAAAGTGATGAGGAGGCAAGAATGGCAAAGAATGGGTGAAATGAACCAAAACGTGGTGTCTTATAGAGAGCCTCAACTCATCCACTAGATTGCTCTTAGATTGCTCTTCATTATTATTGGTGGAGAAGGTGCTAAGATTGAAACTAATTGGCTGGAATCCAATGTTAATTTCGAATATTTGCATCGTTTGATTTTATTCCAGTTTTGTACCTTCAAATACCTCGATCGAGGTATGCTATGCCCAGGTCATATACCTCGATCGAGGTATTCAATGCCTCACGCAGGTATAAACCTCGATCGATGTATCCCTCGGTCCTAGCACATACCCCTCGGTCATATACCTCGATCGAGGTATTCTATGCCTCACACAGGTCATATACCTCGATCGAGGTATTCTATGCCTCGCACATCGTGATGTGTATACATGTGGCTGATGTAGCACCATGCATGGTCATGATGTGGCAATATAGTCTCTTCCATGACATGGAAAGGTGATGTGGCATGATGAGTTGGCATTCATGAGGTGGTAGATTGACATGGCAAATTGAGGTGGAGGGATTGGTGACGTGGCAAGGTTGACGAGGTACGCCAAGGTGGCAAGGTGTGATGACATGGCTCATGATGTGGAATGATGAGGTGGCACATGTGGCAGCACGTGTGGCAATGTAAGGTGACATGGCAAGGAGTGATGTCACATCTCCTTGATGACATTGCACCACGTGGTCTAACAACGTGGCATGGTTGCAAGGAAAAAATAGATGACTCAGCCTTCCGCATGGGCAACATGCACAATCCAAAGGCTTGCCACTAGGGTCGGTGATGCTCCTAGCCTACCTCACCAAGGCTAATACCAAGCCTACCTTGTCTTGGAATTAGGCTTGAGTGGCCCTTTTTCCCCCACAAAAGGGAGATTTCACTCTTGGAGGCCATATCGTATGTTTCCCTTACTCAAATTTAACCAAAATTTTTTCCTCTTATTCATCATGCGGAGAACTAAAAATATTGACATTTTTGAAATGTTTGGTCATGTTTGAGAATTACTATATTTATTTTTAATATTCTTTGTTGATCCTCTAAGGAGTAAAAGTAAAAATTAAACTTCAATCTTCCTAAATCTAACCATTGGATTTGGGATTTGATGATTCAACCACACACCCTTATGTGCCTACTAACCTTCCACTAAATTGGATTTGCTTAATTATTCAAAATACTAAAAAAATGTGGTGTACTACTAAAATGCATGTATTTTATGACTTTATTTATTATAAATAATTATTTATAATTAGATAAGTCATTCAAAAAATTACCAATAAATCAAGTTAAGCTCTACATAATGCAAAGAGACCACTTACAAAGTTTCAATAATATTTAATCTAAAATGAGTGAGAAATTTAGAATTTAATATGACACTCTCTGTTCGTGACAAACGTGTGACCACCCTGGAACCATGCCGTGTGACACAAAGAAATTTTTTGTTTGTGCATCGAATTTTCGATCAGACTATATGATTGTGTGCACAATAGCAAGTGTGATGTTGTGTCAGAAGACTTCAAAGACTAGATCCATAGGGAAGTAGGTGAGATTTGCATTTTCTTGTGCTAAAAAGCTTGTTTTTCCACCTCCTAAGGATTGGGGAGTGAACAAAAAGTAGACACCTTTAGCTTGCTACTTCTCGGTAGCTTATCATCAGTATCATCATCAGTGTGTTCGTCATTAAGATTGATACTATATTTAATATTAAAAAAATTTAGCCCCATTCTTCCCCAATGTAATTGAACATTGTCACATCATAGTTCCCTTCTAAAGAGAGTAGTACAAAAGGGAATATATACATGCCAAAAAAGAGCTATACAATGGAAAAACTACTACATAAATCCCAAATCATGTAGTACCAAGATTAATAAAAGATGGCTATGTACAAGATCATAGATATAATATGCCAAATAATCTACTAATCATCCCCCCTTATCCACATCCTCTGCCATCACCACCTCCCTTGTTGAAACCCTTTCCTGTAGCTCTAGATTTCGAGTCCGCACCTATGTTGTCACTTGGTCCACTCATGCACTAAGATTGTTGCATGTAACAATTTAGAAAATATTACTAAAGCTTTATTTTTAAAATGGAAACAAAGATGATTGAGAAGAAGGAGGATCAAAGACTTACATGTGTGCCTATAACAGCCAGACCATCAACTATGGTTTCCTCCCTTTGAAATTTTTGAAAAAGAGCATGCATGCCATGGCTGCATGATTTGTCCATTTCATCATCTATTGAAGCCCTCCCAATTCCCATTTCTTATGAAACCAAACAAAAAGCATTAGATGAGTTGCTAGGAGCAAAATAATGTATTCAAAAAAAACAAAAAAACAAAAGGACTGCATAGCATAGATACTTACAATCCACTACATGGTTCTAGACCTCCCACCACTCTCAAGAGTCAAGATATAGAGCATGTCACTTTTTCTTGCTTTTCCCACTCTTTTGGTTCTTTCATCTCTTGGATGGATTGCTACTAGTTATTTGCATGTACATATTCAATCTTTGGCTTTTCTTCACTTAATTTCATGGCATGCATTTGATCGACAACATTTTAAAACTTATCCCATGCGATGTTTCATCCACTAGTCAACCACTTGCTATGAAACTCATGAGAAGGAGCACAAGGTACTTCTTTTGCAACATTCATATGACATAATATTTCTTGTGGGTAGTGTTGAGAGTTGTGGTGCCATGAGCACATGTAGAGCAAAGGTATGAGTAAAGGGCAAGCTGCCACATGGCATGGAGGAGATATCCCACATGTGAGCAAGCAAATGGATGTAAGTACCCTCACCTATAAAATGGAGGTTCATTTGAAGTAATATAAATCAAGCACTTTGCAGTATCTCAAGATTCTCTTTATGAGTCCAAGCTAATCTATCTTGGAACCTAATTGACTTGAGGTACATGTCATGAGCACTCTCTGCATCATGTTTCCACACAGATTCCATCCACCTTAGAGTGCTCCATAGATCCTGAGGCACACATGTTTTGTCAGGTAGGTTGCTTTGTCCAAGGATCGAAATTCTACACTAATTATTTGCCTCAAGACATGACCTTGTCACCTCACTCATCCATGACAAGCTCTTGCATCTCATCCACATCATATTTTAGTAGTTTGTCTAACAAATGTTAGAATGGTGTTGGTCGGACTATAGTGCCAAATGGTATCTGACTGGATCTTACATCTAATCGTATGGTGGGAGGGGTACTAGGTGGCATGGATGATGCAAGCCATTGAGACAAGGTCATATGTGCAAACTCTACTACATATGCACCACTTTCACAACATGACCCTGATCTATGATGATGATGATGTATTAGCGCCATGTGCTACTGATGATGCCTAACTTTGAGATGGTAACTCTTGGCCACCACGAGGTTGCTTGCTATGGGAACTGATGGCCTAACTCGTTGAAGAGGGGCCAAGTTGATGTCTCCCAACAAGCCCACTAGAGTATGTCTGCCTGATCCAGGATCATGCTTGCTAGTTGGCTCTAGCTAGAAACTCATTCATTTGGATTGGACTCATATGTGAGAACCATGAATACATGGATCTTTTGATACTCTTTTATCCTAATGACCTGTGACTAGACATAGCTATTACATAGATGGGCCACAAATTAAACCAAAAAAATGAAATTGAATCAATGTGTGTCTAACTAACAAAACTAATTACATGAAAAGGTTGAAATTGATTAACATGAAAAGGGCAATGTGAAAATGAGAAGGTAAAGAGAGGGAATGTAGAATGCGAATAAGAGAGGGCATGCAGAATGCAAAAAAGATAGGGAATGCATAATGGAGAAAATAGAAGGAATGCAAAAAAGAAAGGGAACACAAAATGCGAAAAAGAAATGGAATGCAAAAAAAAGGGGAAATGAAAAATGTAGAATGCAGAAAAGAGGAAATGTGAAATGCAAAAAAATAGAGGAAATGCAAAAAGCAAAAAAGTGATGAATGTAGAAATGAGAGAGACTATGGAATGTAGAATGTGAAAAAGAAATGGAATGTGGAATGTGGAATGCAAAAAAAGAGAGGAAAATGCAGAAAAGAGAGGGAATGCAAAATGGAGAAAAGAGATGGAATGTGTAATGCAGAGAAGAGATAGAATGCAAATCAACTATATATATGCCTATGATCTATGAATAGAATCACTTTCTTAGGAGCAACTCTTGTATCAGTCTCTCTCCTCTTTCTCTTCCTCTCAACACAACTCTTGTGTCCGTCTCTCTCCTCTTTCTCTTCCTCTCAACATGGTATCAGAGCCTGGCTACGCTCTAGCGTGACTGTGAGGAGAAAGCGATATGTTTTTTGTCAATCTGACAACATGATCATTTGCAGAATGTTCTTTTCAATTGTTTCGACTACTTGATTGCTAGGTTTTGAGTTGATATGCAAAAGTTATCAAAGATGCATCACAAATAAGCGTTCCGATCATGATTGATGAAAACGGTCCACGCTCGCTTGTTTGAAGCATATGCGCCGGTTATTTTGACTGGCTAGATTACTATATTTTGATTTTAGGTAAGAAAGTGATGATTAATTCTTTTTGTTGCCTACTGTCAATAAACTGGTAGAAGAGTGTTTGGACAGGTGGATGAACACTCATAACAGAGAAGAATTGATCTTGGACATGAGGATGGAAAAGGTTCATACTTTCATAGAATCAACAATATTTGAAGCAAAAGCAAAAGCAATTAATATATATATATATATATATATATACTTAAGAAGCTTCTTGATACGATGTCACCCTCCTGCTTTTAGTCTCCACTAGTTGATCACACCATCTTGCACTCAGTATTTGTGTTCTCTTGGATTTAACACACTGGCATATCATGCTTTTACATTCCCACATGAAGAAATAAGATGCTCAATCACATAAAGCAAACTTCTTTAACTATAGGACTCCATAAAATTTAGATGAAGGTGAGACCCAACACCCATCGGTCATATCCATAAAAACCAAGAGTGCAGGGTCTTTGTTGTAAGCATAGTCAATATTTAGGGATCAAGATCTTATCTAATCGATGCCAAGTAGAGTCTCAATCTTGTCATTAAGAGTAAGGTAGCCCAATCTACATGCTTTTGTAGTGACAATTATATATGTTCAACAGACCAGAAAGTTGATTGAGAAAATCACTTGGACAAAAGGTTATCTATCATATGAAAACAATTTTTGATTTCTCTTAGGTCATAAGTGAAAACAAGAGTTTAGTGCTTCATTACTTGTGGTTTCATGCTACTTTTGCAAAAGTAAAAGCCAATGATGCTTCACATATATTAAGCTAGTTTTTATTTAGTGCATCCTTTATTGACCAATTTCTTATTTAGTTCATCGCTTGCTGAGTCTTTGTGTAAGTGCTTTGCTACTCAACATTCATAGAGTGTCCTTCAACCAAAGACCTCTATCAATATCTATACTCGAGTGCCTCACAAAACTTGATTGTTTTTCAGCAATCACTATGACATACATCTATGTGTTGGAGCTTTCCTTTGCCTATTGGTATAAAGATAAACCAACTTTCTTTAATGTTGTACATGATTGGGAACCATGATATCATCGTAGTTCAGTACAATGCCTTGTTCTTGATATTCTACTTGAAAGGTTATGTTATTTGTATTCCACTACATTCATATGCTTGATGCTTTATTCACAATGATAATACATGTATTATTATGTTTTGCTAGCAAGTTTAGCTACAGCTTCAAGTTTCCATAAATCTCGGTTAAAGAGACTTGCCAAATATTATATATCAAGCTTTACTTAGTCTCAGCATGAGCTAGTTGATTCAATGGACCTTCCAAAATATTTTGTATTGTTTTGAAGGCTATATTTTTTCGATTATCTTATCATTTACTTTTGATTTCCTAAATGTTTTATGTTATTTTAAAGGTGAGAGTTACTTTCGATTATCTTATGATTTTGAAAGCAGGTTCTCTTTCATCTTTGTTAATCAAGCATGCCTATAGGCCATCCATTGTATTTGATCTGGAGTAGGCTAAATATCATGTAGGTATGCTTGATATGCAAAAGAAATGTTGATCTAATGTTTCTTTCTTGACTTGCTCGTCATGTATTCAACACTAGATTCACTTTCATAAGTTGGTCCATCCTATGAAAGAAAAGGACTTGCCGAATGTTTTACGTTGTTAACATTCTTCAAGGCACTCGTTTATTTTCAAGGTGGGCTTATATATTCTCTTTCATCACACTCAGTTGTTTCTTTGAGTACATGCAGGTTTGCACAGATGCCTAGATACAATCCAATGGATTAAATGCACATTTGATACCTACAGGATGAGTATATCTACTTTGTTTTTCATAGGACCATCTATATTTACAAGTGCATGCAACGTCTTGCTAGACCAATGATTTCTTCCTTCTTTGTTAATTAACTTATTGTTGGCTTATGGTATGTATTTACTTATGGGTTCAAACAAGGCATACTTTTATTTCTCCCTTTTTGTGGTGAGGTATACTTATATATATTTCATGATGAACACCTATGGCTGACTTAATCAGTACTGGTTTGGCCATGGCATCTATGGATTACTTATTTCATACTCGTTTGAATGTGGCAAGGTTCAATGTCTTTCACGTGACAATATTTATGAACACATATGGATAATTGCTTGAATACTTATTTGGATGTGGCATATGGCTAACTACTTGAGTACTCGTCTGGACGTGGTGCATGGATTATTATTGATTCCTCATTTGGATGTGACACATATTTACTCATCTAGACGTGGTACATGGATTATTACTAAGTACTCGTTTGGATGTGACACATATTGATCTGGCTTTCATGATGGACACATATGGATTACTTATTGAGTACTCATTTTGACATGGTCATATTGCATAATCATTTGCACGTGGCAAGGTTCAACGTCTTTCAAATGAACACATATGGATTACTTCTTGAGTACTTGTTTGGACATGGCACATATGGATTATTTATTAAGTACTCGTTGGACATGGCACATATGCAGTATTATTGAGTACTTGTTTGGACGTGATCACTGTTCCCGGATGCCCATTTTCTTGGTTACTTCTGGATGTTCTTTGTAATCTCAGATGCTCGTCTTCCCGATTGTTCGGTACTTTCGGATGCAAAGAGGTTGTTATTTCATTCCCACTATGATTATGTAAGCTGTGTCTGATCCACACAAGCTTGCCTCTTGTCATACGTGCGTGGCTTATTCTCGTTGTATTTTTTGTTGTTCAATACTTCTGGCTACCTAGTTTTTCAGTACTACTAGGATGCCCAATTGTTCATATTTTTGGTTGTTCGGTACTTCCGACAGCCCAGTTGTTCGGTACTTCTGGGATGCTCAATTGTTTGGTACTTTCGAATGTCTAGATGCTCGTTGTGTTTCTAGATTATTGGTTCTTGATTTGCAGGATCATTATGGGCCTTTCTGTTTGTTGCTATGGCTTTCTTACACTATGCAAGCGACCTTTCAGCCCTGGCTTTATGGGACATATCAAATACGATACTTCAGGATGCCCAAATGCTCGTTGTGTTTTTGGATTATTGGTTCTTGCTTCGCAGGAACTTTATGGGTCTTCCTATTGTGTTGCTATGACTTTCTTACACTACCCAAGAGACATTTCAGCCTTGGCTTTGTGGACATCTCAAATCACCCCTCCATACTCATCTTTGGAGTGACCGAAGCAATTTCCTCATACATTCATCCTTGGTACAATAGAAACGGACACTTGAATATTTGTTATGTTCATATACACTGCATGAAATTGGTCATTTTATGTGGATGAATTGTGTAAAACATGATATAAAGGTTTGAGGATGTTTGACCATATTGAACTTGGAGACAACAAGCTCTACTATTTAGATGAAAAGCTCAAACATCGAACTTGAAGATCTCAAGCCCTGATTATGCATCATCACTATGTCAAACAAGTTGAGAATTCCAGGAAGATTTTTCTATTTTTCACACATACTTTGCACTGTATCATGCACCAAACATAGTGCCTATACTTTGCACTGTACTATGGATGAGTGCTTGTCTTATGCCCTTAGACTATCCACATGCAATTTGCACTGCATCATCCAGCATTACACTGTATCATTCAAATTGGCATATGGCCATCCTTATATATATTTTTTCACATAGATATATATAGTGGCTCGGGTTTTTCCCTTGTACTCCCCAAGGGTTTTTTCATCTATAGCTAGAGGGCCTAGTTTGAGTAGGGGTGTTAGAGCTATATATAGCTTGCCCTAACTCAACCTAGTCCTCAACTATATATATGCTTATGATCTATGAATAGAATCACTTTATTGGGAGCAACTCTTGCATCGGTCTCTCTCCTCTTTCTCTTCGTCTCAACACAACTCTTGTGTCCGTCTCTCTCCTCTTTCTCTTTCTCTCAACATTCACAAGCTTTAGCCTACAACCAAAAGTTCATAGAGTACAATCCTACCAACACCTCAGGAGATGCACACCCAAGAGGCAATGCTCTCTAACCTGAGAAATGGCCTACAAAAGGTGAAAGGGGTGCACAACTTAGATCAACTAGCTACAAAGAGGGTGACATTAGCTATGCTGTTGTCCCCTAAAATAAAGGAGAAACCTCTTGGGTGCACAATGTCGAATATGTTGTCAATCAGAAGGACCAACATGGCTCCAGTGGTTGAATGTAGAGCAGAAGCATAGCATGATCATCCCGATTTGAGAAGTCTGTGGGCTTCAATGGAATGCAAGAAAAGGAGAGACAGACTAAGTGCGAAAGTCATTGCTACAGTGATGATGTTTTGGAATGAAAATATGAGAGTTTCTCCAAATAGAAAGGACATCTGTAACAAGCAGACAGGATGCAAGGTGCACATCATACACATGCTTGATGCAATGCATTTACTCAGATTATGGGCCCCTTAACAAGGCAAAAGTACTCTGCTGTGAAAATCTTGACGCCTTCGTTGACATCTAGGGGGAACCCATACAGCACAAACATAAAGAGGCCAGAGGTGAGCATGTCATCTAAGGTGGTGATGTGCAGATAAGCGGGGAATCGACCATAGGAACGAAGGGTCTCCACTAGTGCCAGCATTTCT
Organism: Dipteris shenzhenensis; assembly: GCF_047967505.1. NCBI lineage: Eukaryota > Viridiplantae > Streptophyta > Polypodiopsida > Gleicheniales > Dipteridaceae > Dipteris > Dipteris shenzhenensis. Next base: position 41,334,774 of record NC_141615.1, read on the forward strand.
ACTCCAAATGAGTGCAACACAATCACCTTATAGGAGAAAGCATATAACATTGGGATCACAGTGCATCCTCGGGGGGTTCACCTCAAAAAAATTTAGCATACCATGTGCATTCAAAAGGAGGGGTATTTTAATTCAACTTTTGGAAACTTTTAACAGGATTACAATAATAGGAGGGGTTTTTCAATTCAAATTTACAAAAAAATCACTTAGTTCATAAGTGAAGAGGGGTGTTTTAATTGAGGGGAAAATTTTAGTTGAGGGGTTTTTTAAATAACCCTTGAACGCAAGTGATACATAGGGTTATTTTAACAGGTTTACAACAATAACAGGAGGGGTTTTTTTATTCAAATTTAGAAAAAAATCACTTAGTTCATAAGTAAAGAGGGGTGTTTTAATTGAGGAGAAAATTTTAGTTGAGGTTTTTGTTAAATATCCCTTGAACGCACATGATCCATAGGGTTTCTAAGTAGTGCACCCCCGAGATTTTCCCCCAAGAAAAACACCCCTCTTTACTTATGAACTAAGTGATTTTTCCCTAAAATTGAATTAAAAAACCCCTCCTGTTATTGTAATCCTATTAAATCTTTTCAAAAAGTTGAATTAAAATACCCCTCCTTTTGAATGCATATGGTACACTAAAAGTTTATGAGGTGAACCCCGCAATGAAAAATTTTTTACTTGAGGAGTTTTTTACACACATGATACATAGGGTTTCTTAGTAGTGCACCCCCCGAAAGTGCATCGAGATGGGGTTGTAGTAAGCATGGTGAAGATGAGTGGGTGAGCAGCAAATGAGTAGGGGAGCAGATGAATGATGAGAGTTGGAGGAGAGAGTATGGAGCAAAGTAGAGCAGGGACGACAAAGAGCTAGAGGAGGGGAGTGGAGCAAACTAGTAGAGCACGTGGAGAAAAGTAGCAGAGTAGGGGCGGATGAGAGAAATGTAATATAATGCAAATGCCACAAATCTTATATATTATGAAGTTTGAGCCAGCGTGGTGGCTGGAGCCCAGGGTTCCATCCATATTAATTACAGGCCACCATGGTGGAATCTTAGGCACCACCCCAAACGGGATGGTAATCATGAAGTAGACGCCCGGTGGTGAGTGAGCAAGCCACTACGATGGCTAGTAACTAATTGCTAGCTTGGTGGAATCTTAGCCATGATAGACGTGGCTGATGAGAGCCACCACCACCAGGCAGTAATTACCATAAAAGTATATCATGAAGCCTAATCACCTCTAATCTCTTATTACCATGCACTCTAGTACTCTACTAAGCATGCAAGCCCTATGATTGGTAATTTATTGCACTCGTAGTGATCATGCATGCATGCCTGGTGGTGGTAATTGGTAGGTGATTAATTGTGGGCCACTGCAGTGATTGGTAATTAACTACCAGCTCGATGGCCATAGACATGGTAGATCAAAGCCACGACCACCAAGCGATAATAACCATAAAAGTAAATCATGAAGCCTAATCATGTCTAATCACTCATTGCCATGAACTCTAGAGTGCTATTAAGCATGCAAGCCCAGTGACTGGTAATTTACCATGCTCATAGTGGTCATGCATGCAAGCCCGTTGGTGGTAACTGGTAGGTGAGTAACTATGGGCCAATGTGGTGGCTGGTAATTAAATGCCAGCCTGGTGGCCACAGATGTGGCTGATGAGAGCCACCACCACCGGGAGAAGTAATTACCACAAAAGTAAATCATGAATCCTAATCACCTCTTATCACTCATTACAATGCACTCTAGTACTCTACTGAGAGCATGCAAGCTCGATGACTAGTAATTTACTGCACTCATAGTAATCATGCATGCAAGACCCAGTGGTGGTAACTAGAAGGTGAGTAATTGTGGGCCACTGCGGTGGTTGGTAATTGATTTCGCTAGCGTGGTGCAATCTTAGCCACCACCACATACGTGGTTGGTAATCTTAGACGCCACCACCTCTATTCACTCATTACCATGCAAGGTAGTACTACTACTTTGAATTAATCAAAATTTGGGCCAACCACCGTAGTGGCTCTAACCTTGACACTGTAATCGGGCTATAACTTAAGCCTCCGCTATTCCATTACCTTAACTATTTTGTCCTCTATCCCTCTCAATTGTTTCTTTCTCCCTTGCACTCAGACTGCAAACTCAAGCCTCCACTATTCTATTTCCTCCACTGTTCCATCTTCTATCCCTCTCGACCATTTCTATCCCCCTTGCAAGGCTTCCTCCAACTTCTATCCCCTCTTGTAATGGACCTGGCATAGTCCTAGGAGCTCCTCACACAATCGCATAGTCCTAGGAGCTCCTCACACAATCTTTCCTCCCCCTTTGCAGCACAGTGCAAGAGCCTCTCCTCCCCTGATCTTAAAATTGTGACATATGGGAGCTCCTCACTCGCTCTTCATAAGCCCAATTTGGATGCTCTTAGCAACTTCACCAGGTTGGTTCAGGAGGTGAACATGGAGGGGAAAATAGTACATCAAGGTCAAAAGCTTACCATCACTGAAACCATGATTGAAAATGCGCTAGGCATTTCTGGAGGCAATTTACAAGCACACTTCTTCGAGAAACAGTGGAAAAGATAGGATACTCTAGACGTATACCCCAACACTTAGATTAGTAAAGATGGAGAAGTCAAGATTTCTAGCTTGCCAACAGACCTCCAAGATGTGCTGAAGAAGACCATGCACTTCTTTCATGATACGAGAGGAATCGTGAAGTTCTAGCAGGTTCAAGCAATAGTAGAGAAAGTAAATGGACATGATGTATCTTTGTCAAGGACAATCTCCCAGAGCATGATAATCAATTAGGACAATTGTGTGGATGGCAAATCCCAATTGTTATCTCGGTCCATTGGAGTTACAATGGCACACCTGATGACATCTACCCTCACAAGGATTTTTTAGCAATATGAAAAGAAGATGTCATATTAGAAGGTGACTTTTCTACAAGAGAAAGCCACCGATGCAGCAAAGGCAGCATAACTTGAGAAAATTCTTAGGGAGGGTCCAAAAGCCAAAGTTATTATGGGAGAATTGGGGTCTCAAAAGGGCCTCATAAGGAATGGATTAAGAAATGGATTAGTCCTAATGAAAGGGCCAAGGTAGGTCCCAAAAAGTCCTAACCCCCCCTCACCTAGGTGGGTTAAGCCCACAAGTGACCTTACCTCTTACACAACTCTTACTCCTAGGTGGGAACCAAAAAATTCAAAATTCAAAAATTCAAAATTCAAAAATTCAAATTTTGAATTCCCTCCCTCCTCTCTCCTCCCTCCCTCCCTCCCCTCCTCCCTCCCCCTCCCTCACTCCCCCTCCTCACTCCCTCCTCCCCCTCCCTCCCTCTCTCCTCCCCCTCCCCTCTCCTCCCCTCCCCCTCCTCACTCCCTCCTACCCCTTCCTCCTCCTACCCCTCCCTCCCTCCCTCCTCCATGCCTACTCCTTCTGCCCTCGCCCTCCCTCCCTCCCCCATGCCTGCTCATCCTGCCCTCCCCCTCCCTCCTCCTCCACTGCTGTTCCTCCTCCCCCCTCCCTCCTGCTCCTCCCTCCTCCCTCCTTCCTTCTCCACACCTACTCCTCCTTCTTTTGGCTCCTCCTCCCTCCTTCCCCTCCCCTTCTTCTCTAGCCACCCAGGATCCCTCTCCTTTGCTCCTCCATCCTGCAGAATCTCTCCCCTCCTCCTCCCTCTTGTAGCATCTCCCCCCTCCTCCCTTCTACAGCAGCTCCTTCCCTCCCTTCTACACCCATCGCCCTACTCTTCTCCTCCTCTTCCTCTTTCCCTCATCTGCTTCTCCTCCTCCCTCTTCCTTGCTACTCTCTCCCTCTCATTGCTCCATCTTTGCCAGCTCTCCCCTACATTTTAGCCTGCATCACTGATACCTCTCTTTACGTACTCATGGCACCATTCGAGGACATATCCAACAAGTACCATGTGAACCTAGAACTGGAAGCAGAATATGCAAGGACATGTTCTTTGGGATATAGTGGAACTCCTCAAAGTGCGCTCCACAGTCTTCGATTGCAAGGGAAGAAGCATCCTGTCCTTTGGGTGGATGGAAACTTGTATCCTTTAGACCCTGCCACCCAAAAGAGTCCTCCTTTTCATATAGTGCATGATGTTGTTCAGCTTGTTGGCAAGGGACATGCTGGATTGCTCAGTTATTGCAATCGATTGAACCATTCTTAGACATTGGCTATGCAAGCAAGCGAGGTGCAGAGAGCCCAAGCAGAAGAACTTGCACATTTGGGAAATATTACTATTGTGGCAATGCATAATAGTATGCAGAATCTCCAATTGCAAAACAAAGAACTTAGTGACAAAGCACATGCACTGGACTTGGAGCGACATGATTTGGAAGAATCAATCCAGAAGCTTGTTGAAAGCAAACAATATTTGGAAATGTCTATCTATGGCCAAGTTCAATGTGCTGTGGAGAAGGAACAAGAGAAGTCGATAGAACGAGTACAAAAGTTAAAGGGAACACATTTGGGACTGAAGGAGAGGAAAAGACAATTGCAATCTATGGATGCATTGTCAACCAATAGTGGTGCCCAAAAGAGGAGAATACGGGCTGCAAGGTTAGTTCCCCAAATTTTCAATGAAATTTCTTACCCCAAAATATTTGTGGTGTTGCATTCTTTCCACTAAGACTCATTTGTACTGTACTTTAGGAATTTCATGGAGGATGTGATGGGAACAATGGAAATGGATGATAGTGATCCTTCATATGTTCTAAGAAGTTTAATAAAGCCAAGTGATGTCATGGAAGTGTTGAAGGACCCTAGACAAAAAGGGCTACGTAAACAAGTTGCTAGAGCGATAATGAAGGATTTCAAGGGCCTCGTCTAAGCAAAGGAGGTGCTTGGAGCTTGTGATGCTACTGGTGTAAGTCGTGAAGCTTACAACTCTGTTTTTAAAATTTTCAAGTCTGCTATGGAGGAAAAGTATAAGATATCTACAATGCCATTTCCAACACCATGGTCTGTAAGGCTAGCACATCAAGAAACAAACCAATGTGCTAGAGAAAAGCTTGGAGGATACCATTGTGTAAGTGGCACAATGACTTGGAAGAGTAAAAAGAAATCTGGCATCCAAATGTTTGAGATGAATGCTTTCAATAATGTTTATGTGGATGTAGAGAATTTGCAGAGAGCCATGGTCAAATTCTATGGGATGAGACAAGAAGGTAAGAGAAATTCCCTCTTCACATTCAACTTTATTTCTTTTGATTTCTATATCCTTCCTGAATTTCTCTTTCATTGTACAAATGGCAAGCTAGTATTTGTTATAAAAATGGATGAAGCTCAGTTGCTAAAAGAGCACAAGCTAGAGAGGGTGAGCATTTGTATTATGAATGACGCCTTGCATTTTGCTCAAGGGGATGAGGAAGTTGAGCAGGGTTTCTCAATCCAATCTGACAAGGACATATGGTGGCTTGCAGCCTTTGAGACCCCAAAGGAGTGCCATGAGACATTGAAGTGGGTTTTGGAGAGAATCGGCATTCCGTCGATTATTCGAAGACAAGAGGCAGGACAAACATTAATTGTGGATGGGCATGGATGTTTCAAGTTGAATGGCATCTAGCTGGTGATTTGAAGACCCTCAAGTGCTTGTATGGTTGTGATATAGGTGCAGATGCAAAATGGACATGCTTGTATTGCACCCACTCTCAGAAGATGCAAAAGGGAAGCCTACAGTGGGAAAATGGCATCCTTTCTTACAACCAAAGTGCAGCCCCTAATCGTCACAAAAAGGATCCTAAGTGGGACCCCATTCTACCAATTCCATTAGAGCGGGTACACGTGTGTACTTTGCATTCTGAACTGCATATACTTGATAAGTTACTCTATCTCCATCTAGTTTATGCTTGGAATTTGAGGCCACAACAAGTCTCTGCACAATGCATTGCAAAAGTTGAAGAACTACTCTTACTAATGGGACTTCACAGAGGCAATGTGAAGCTTAAGCAAGACAAGAAACAATCGGGAAAGACACAAAATCTTCCTGCTAAAGTGTCCATGGGTGGAGGAAAGGCAAGGAGGTTCTTGTCCAACCACAACGCTGATAAAGAAAAACATACATTGGCTCAAAGCACCCTAGGTTGGGAGTACTGGAAAGATTTGTGTGAGTGCACCACAAATCAAGATTCACATCTGCGAATTGCTACTTTGAGAGCAAAACTGTGGACGAAGATTGATGCATTTATAAAGTTGCTTAGACAAGGTCAAATAGATGAGCTTTATTATGAGAGATTCAGGACAGCATTGGGAGAATTCATATCATTGATGGTAGAAGCATGGGGGGAGTCACATATTACACATTACATGGTAATCCTCCTTAGGTTGAAATTTTGTGCTTTAAACTTGAGTCAATTTATGTTTCTAATACAATGTTTTTCTTTACAGCATATTCTTTACGCACATGCACCATGATTTGTGGAGCAATGGGGCCCTTTGTCCATTTGGAATACTCAAGGAATGGAGAAATCATACTACAGAGCAAAGGCAACATACTTCAAGAATACAAGGCATGGGGGTGATATCGTGCGAAGCAATGCACTACACGAAATGTTCGATTGGTTTTATAGACATCTAGAGGCCAGGACTCTCAAGCACGATAAGGTAGAGGTCTCAAGTCTCGCAAAAGCAGTTCAACATGTCAAGAAGACAAGGAGATGTGCTGCTTGGAATTCCTCAATAGGGAACCAAGGGGTTGCGCTTTGGTTGCAACGTAGAGTCAGACAGGGGGGGCATTGGGTCCTAAGAGAGCCCCAAATGTAAAATGTTTGATGAATAAAGTTAACACTATTTTGAGTCAATTATAGATTCCAAAATTCACAAATTTGTTTGGAAATTGCAGAATTGCATGTGCGACATGGCAGGGCGGAGGGGTGAGTGGGTTGGGAGGGAGGGTGGTGAAGATTAAGTATTACCGAACTAGTGACAAAAGACTTGGGTGGGAGGAGGTGCACTCAAAAAACCCTAATTTAAAAGAAAAACCTAAAGTGCTTTAAAATAGACTATATAAAGCACTTCAAAGCCCGAAAATCCCTCATTTCTATGGCACGAGTTAAACAAACTGCTAGACCCACTGGATGCCATTTAGATGCTACCCATTGTCCTCCTCACAATGCCATGGCCTCCGAACACACTGCAAGCCCCAGTGGCCAAGAGGGCAATGATCACTAAGGATTTGAAGGCGATTCTCCTCATCAGGAGTTCAAGCAATGCGAGTCCCCACCATCTGACTCTCATGGGGGATCCCAGGGATCTTAGCACCATGAGGAATCCTAGCACAATGAAGGATCCAAGCACGATGAGGGGTACTCTCAGTCCTTCCACACAACTAATCGTGGAAGTAGACAAGTCCCCCGAGAGGGGCAAAATAGTCCACTCAATCCTGATCAACTGCCCCTCCCTCCTCCATGGGGTCCTAGCATGGAGCAACTAGACCAACAAGGGGAGCAAGAAAGGCAAAGAGAGGAGATGGAGATATTATAGGGGCCACAACAAGAGGAAGTATTTGGCGGGCTTGCAAATATAATGAACCTTGGCCCCAATCCTCCAACCAAGTAGACCACACGCAAGAGCACCATCAACGCTCTGTGCCTCGAGATGATCAGATATGAGGAGCCTCTAGTATGAGCTGAGCAAGAGCCTCAGCCTGCTATCTCATAGCCTCATAAGGAAAAGAGACCAAGGACAAAGCAGAACCCTAGGCGCGAGAGGGCACCTGGAATGACCTAGCAGACACAAGAAGAGGAGACTGAAGAGGTGGTTGCAAGGTAGGAGAGGCAAAAGAAGTTCAAAGTAGGCAAGCGGCCATGGAGCCATGTACAAAGGCCAGTGTAGGGTCCCCCAAAGATTAAGTCTAGGCGCAAAAAATCAGGAGTGAAGGCACTTCAGGAGATCCGCAAGTTCCAAACCAATGTGGACAATCTCATTTCCCGTGCACCCTTCCAGCATGTTGTATGTGAAATAGCACAGTATTACAAGAGTGATGTGCATTTCACTTGAGGCACTATGGGAGCAATTTAGGAGGCAATGGAGGAGATGACAGTAGGTCTTTTTGAAGATGCAAACTTATGTGCTATCCATGCCAAAAGAGTAACAGTGATGGACAAGGACCTTGCACTCGCTAAGCGCATCCGCTCCGATCCCTACCTTAGGCCCTAGATGTTGTTTAGGTTCATTTGGTGTAACCTAAATCATTTTGTAAATCTTTGCCCTTTGAGGCCAATGAATAAAAGATATTTTTATGTTCTATTACTGTTCCCATGTTATTATACATGTTACGTGATGCTTTCCATCAGTTTATGCAAGTTCAGTGTGAATTTGAGTGGTCAAATGATGTTTTTTCACCGCGTGGCAGAAGGCAAATGTGTTCGGCATCGCGCGGGGAGCCCAAAAAAGGCAAAACCTGCTATGGCACGTATGGGGCCTGTTTGACCAAGCCCGCGCGATGTCGAACACATTTGCCTTTTGTCGCACAGTGAGATTCTTACTGGATTGCTCAGAAATGACCATTATAGTGCAAATATTTATTTGATCGCATGCTTTTGAACAGAATACTGAATGAAAATATTAATGCCAACAACAATTAAAGTTACAAAATACACTGACAGTATAAAAGAACACAAAATGGGGCATTGTATAAAAAGTATATCTGTATTCATATAAAATAAAATTTCTATACAATAAAGCTTCAGAGCCTTTCTCTCTTCTCTAAAACATCAGGCTTTGAATTCCGAAATACACTCCTAGCTCTAAACCTAGTCGATAGAGAGTCATTGCTATTGTCATTGCTGTCATGGCTGCTGTCGTCAATGCCATACCTTGAAAATTGGTTCCAAAGGCATTAAGGGCAGCCAGTCGGTTCACCAAAATGACCTTGTCAGCATTGCGATTGATGTCAGCATGGCCAATCACTCTTGACAAGGCCTTGCACTTCAGGAGGTCATTAGTGCCATGTGGAGAAAACTTTTTGTGGATAACCACAAAGCGCCCTTTTGCTTGGCCAAGGTAATGTGCCAGTGAGTGATCTCGGCCGAAGCTACTGCGAACAAGGCATTGCCGAGATGAGAATAGGTCGACCTCAAATGCCTCCTGCAATAGTCCAACATTACATTAGAATTCCATTAAAGCAAAAGTATACCAAGAGAGAAGAAATTCAAAGCTCATAGTTTCTTACCACTATGGAGTCATCATGCTCAATCCCTTCCTCTTTGTTAATGAGGATGGATCCAGAGGCCTCTTGCTGTGTCTGGAGTGAGATGTGGAGGCTTCTTCTGGAACATCAGGTAGGTCGGGGTACATTGATGTCTCTGCATCTTTGATTTGGGCCAATGTTAAAGCAAGAACCCCTTCTATTGAATCATCTGCTCCCAAAAACCCAGGTTCTTGCATAGTCATGTCCACCTCATATCCACACAGGATACCAAGAGCTTCATCCTCCCGGAGACAAACATAATTTCTATGTCATGGAGAAAGAGGTATTGTTCTCCATCGACAAGAAGGGGAGCAAGAAACCATATCATTGTTGCAGGGTCAGCAGAGGTGGTGCCCAAGGTGGATGGAATTTGAGAAGTAGAATGGGGTTCAGGAGGTCGCTAGAGCACTTCTAGGGCCAATGCAGCTTCCCGCTCCTCAGCTTCTTCATCTATGGGCTCTTCATTGTAGATGTTGGGCTCATCTACAAAAATAAAAGGATCGGAAAGGGCAGGGGCAGGGTCAGGGCTTGAGGTCGAGGCCTCCTCTTCCATTTGTCCCTCTTGGAGAAGGAAAATAAAGGTCATTTCCCAGGATAGGAACCCATTTCCTGTGTTTCCAATGACTCCACATGCTAGGAGGTCATCAGTGTCCACCTCCCTAAACCCTAGGGGTGTGAGCTCGATCTAAATGCTTCATGAACCTGGGTTCTTCATTGAACAAGTACTTCAAATAATCAACTGGGACCCATCTTTTTGTAGACTCATCAAGTTGATATGCAAAACTCGCGATGTAGTCTTGCATCTACTTGATGAGGTCTTCAAAATCATCTCGGGCTACCAAGTAGGTGCCTAGGACATCTATGCTCTTATCAAAGACTAGAAATAACTCCTCCTCTCTATCAATTAATGGAGTACGGGAGATGAAATCGTGGAAGGCAGACCTAGCAAAATCCATGGTAGTTTGGTAGCTAGGAGAACTATGGCTATGATAGTGAAACTTTGAAACTAAAGTAACTTTATAACCTATATATACCCAAATGTTCTAAATATAAAAAATAAAAAGAATTATAAAATTTTTGGGAAAAACTTGACATTGACATGAAACAAAACCATTCAAAACATCAAAATTAATCGTACCACTATTAATTGGAAAATGTCAAAATCCACAATTGTTCCACCCCACATTTTCTAGACAATCTTCAATATTGCAGGAGGGATAAAAGTGGCACTATGCATGAGCTTCTGTACACGCTTTCCTACCTTTTTACCATATAAGGTAAAGTGAAAGGACTCAGACATGCCATCCTCCATGACCAATAGGTGTTCCCGCATGTCCCTGAGAGTCCACTGTGATGTGACAATCACATTTTTAACATCTCCTAAATGAGAACCAATACATAAACTTACCCCTGCATTATCATCATCGTTAGAGTCAAGGGGGAGCCAATTGTCAACTGTTTTCTTCCAGCCCCTATCTTGGAAAGGAAAATATAACATTTGGAGGGAGATGTGGTACTTGACAACCACATTGTCCTTACATACATGGCATTGAAATAGATCACCCTTTTGTTCACCTAACCTGCTTCCCCAATTCACCCCAAGCAATTCCTCAAGGGCATTCTCATGTAGGCACTTGCACGACCACATCATTTTTGTTCTGTGCATCTGGATATTATGAAAACAAGAAGCAAAAATGTGCAGAGGCATAAACCAAGATAACCTTACCCATTTAGAGCCAAATGTAAACTTCATGGCCATGCCCACATCCTTTGCAATCTTTTCCTTGTATGATTGCATTGTTCTTGTGTCCACCATGCTGCAACCCATGTCTTCAAGTTGTGGTGTTGCAATGCATTGAAGATGGCCATAGCCTGATGTTGTCCTTAGAGTAATGTACTTGGCATTATACCAATAGATATTTCTCTATTTCAAAGAAGAGGACTTCTCTCCAGCATGCATTTGCCTTCCTAAATCCTCATGAATGGCAGTAAACTTACCTAAGAAGCACTCAACTGGTTCCCACTCCTCAAAGTCTGAAGGAAATGCATCTGCTATGCACAAGTGCTATTTCAAAATACAATTTCAAACTGACTCATTACACTGGTTCTATTTCAAAATACAATTTCAAGATGACTAATTACACTTCAAAATCTTACACAAAATGCAGACTTACAATGTGATGGTATTGTCAATTGATTGCTTGACGGAGGAAGGTGCATGTCCTTCTCCATGTAGATGTGTTGCACCTTTGCAAGCAATCCTTTCTTCCCAAGCTTGAACTTCATCATGCAGCCCTTCCATTCATGCAAAATATCACCTCTTTTGCTCTTGGGAAGCTTATGTGGACCCTTGGCAGATCCTCTCATGACTATCCAATCATTCAAGCTGTAGGTGCAAGGCACCCATTCACCCAGTGCATTTTTGCTCCTATGGGACACAGAGTACATGTATGGTCTCCTCACCATGCTTGTACAGAGGTCACAAGAGAAATAGTGGACTAGAAAGTGCAGCTTGGAGGGAGAGAGTAGCTCCAATAGAGGGAGAGAGAGGGAGAAGTTATAGAGGGTGTAACTGAAGCTTGAGAGTAGCTCCAAGAGGTGATGTAGCTAGGAATGGAGGGAGAAAGAGTAGAGGGGGATGAGCAGCTACTCCAGGAGGTGTTGTAGCTAGGAATGGAGGGAGAAAGAGCAGAGGGGGATGAGTAGCCAGTACAAGAGATACTGTAGCTAGGAATGGAGGAAGAAAGAGCAGAGGGGGACGAGCAGCTGCTGTTGTAGGAGGTGCTATAGCTAGGAGTGGAGAGAGAATGAGCAGCTGCTACAGGAGGTGCAAGAGAGGGAGAAACATAGTGGACCAGAGTAGGAGGGGGCAGAGAAGATGCCAAATGTATTTCCACATTTGAAAAATGGAGAGAGAATGGAGCTAGACCAGAGAAGAGGAGGGGGCAGGCCTGTAACAAGCTGAGAGGGGGGAAATTTTGGCCCGGAAGGGCCGACTACCTCTTGAATGACTTGTAGATTTGTTTGGGGGAGGTGCATATGGGAGAAGGGTCAAGCATGGGTTGAGGGGGGGGGGGATGGTTCGAGTGGTCCCCGATGTAAGAGGAGTAGCCAATAGGGGCTATTTGCAGGTCTGCCCACCCTTCACCTCAACATGGCATTGCCCCACAAAAAGAAGCACTCCCACCTCACTAATCCCTTGAAATTAGGAAACACTAATTGGGGGCCCTTTGGAGACCCCAATTCTCCCCTAATGAGAGTAGGCACAAGCGAGGGCCTTGTAGGGACAAGAGCAAGCTGAGGCCGCTGCAAAAATGGTCAACATGGAAAGGCATAGAAGAGAAGAAGCAGAGAAGAGCATCAAAGAACTCTAAGATAGACTTGAAGAATTGAGAAGTGATGGGGACATTGTAGACAAGTAGCTAGCAATGATGCAAAAGGATCTTGAAGATTAGAAATCCAAAAAGGAGGGTCTTAACAAATGGCTATGCAACATGCAAAACGCATCAAACATTGAAAAGACAAGAGGATTGAGGAGCTAAAAAGGGAGAATGTAGAAACCAAAGTAGTGATGCAGGAACTGTGAGAGAGCTTGAAGGCTAGGAAGGATGGAGGAGAGAGTAGCTAAGGTGGAGAAGACAATGAGGCGGCTCTCTAGGATAGGAAGGATGCAGAGAGCACCCATGGTGGATCAAGTTGCAGTAGCCACGGTGAGGATTGTTTTTTCAAAACACTGTTGGAAGTTGAAAGAGTAATCTACAAGACCCTGCAACAAGATTACGATAGATTTGTGCATGAGCTTGCTATTGCTTTTGACAGTTTTGAAAAGAATTCTGTCATCGTAAGAGATTTCCAAACTAGAGTGGAAGTCTTAGAAACGGCCCATGTTGATGTTTCTGAGCAATTTAAGTAGCTTCAATAGATGCTGATGGATTCAAATGAGGTTGTTTCATAAAGTGAGCAAAGAGTGGACAAGATGAAGGAGAACATCTGTAGCCTTAGGATGAGGGAGGAAGGAATCAAGAAGCAACTTCATCATGTATAGAGCAAGATTGTGGTATTGACGGTTGCAATAGTTAAATTGGATGCCTAGCCTACTATACAGCATGGTACGAATTACATGGTCTGCCATACCCCTATCATAGATGACTGCATGATCTAAATGCCTACATGCTAGCACCTTGTGCACGTTTTTTGCTTTGGGGTGTTTGTGCATGCAAGATCTGTTGAGAGTTGTGGTGCCATGAGCACATGTAGAGCAAAGGTATGAGTAAAGGGCAAGCTGCCACATGGCATGGAGGAGATATCCCACATGTGAGCAAGCAAATGGATGTAAGTACCCTCACCTATAAAAGGGAGGTTCATTTGAAGTAATATCAATCAAGCACTTTGCACTATCTCAAGATTCTCTTTATGAGTCCAAGCTAATCTATCTTGGAACATAATTGACTTGAGGTACATGTCATGAGCACTCTCTTCATCATGTTTCCACATAGGTTCCATCCACCTTAGAGTGCTCCATAGATCCTGAGGCACACATGTTTTATCATGGTATCAGAGCATAGGTTTAGCTCTCCTAGTTTAGCTCATTAGTAGTTCACTAGGATTGCTCCCATTCCTAGATTAGTTTTAGAATGTAAGATTAGTTTTAGAAAAGAGTGATATATTCCATTCAAAACAAATCATACAATAGGTGGGAGAGAAATTACTCTATCCCTAGCCTCAACAATGTGGCAAAAAAGCCATGGAGGTGGTCTAAAATGCCACGACATCCCAAAAGGGGTCAAATGAAAAACTAATGAGCAGTCCCATGTCCTCATGAAGGATATAAGTCTCCCACGAGCTGCCAAAGAGGTGCCTGTACACTGCTCCCACTGACTCCTGAGAGTGAAGATAATCTCTGTCCAAATGGAAGCGAGACTGTTAGCCTCCAATGGCCCCCAAGGACAAAAGAACATCGCGAACACCTAGAAATCACCTCCCAGGCTGATGGAAATCTTGAGTTGGTACCGGTACCAAAAGTAAATCCTGCGGCTCCATGATGCTGGCCTCTGTGGGACCCCATCTTTGGTGATGCTACATGAAGAAACCTAGTCTCCTGGCTCTAACTCAAAGAGAGTAAAGGCTCTAGATCCTCTCCCCCAAAGGGCAGTGCCCCAAGTCATCAGAAAGGACTCAGATGTAACATATGAGAACAACCTGAAAATACCTGTCCATACCACTCTAGAGCTAGTGCAACTCCATAAACAATGCTTGCTAGATTCCTCTATAAGCTGACAATGCATACACAAGGAGGGTCTACCCATCTGCTGAAGCCAAGTACCCACAGGTATGCCCCTATGTATAGTGAGCCAAAGAAAGTAGGAGACTTTCCTGGCTCTACTAATGCCCCAAAAGTGGGTCCAGCAGCTCTGCAAGAGCTCTGCAGTAAGTCCCTGTGCGTGCCAATGCTGAGAAGCAGATGGTAGGTGATGAGAGTCTCTCTGTTGAAGCCTATAACCTGCCCTCATCGAGTATTGGAAAAATGAAAGAGGACGAATGCCTGCCACTGGAGCAGGCCATGCCCACTCACCTGGGTCCCAGTCAAGCTTCGCAAGAGGTCGACCCTGAAAAATCCAAAGTCTCCATCTAGTATCCTCTGCAATGGTTAACCTGGAAGGATCTGTGGCCCATTCCTTACCCAGGCAACCAATGACCCTGACTCTCTGCCAAAGGAGCTCCTGTTGATCCAAGGGCTGAGTGGGATACAATCTGTGAGAGGAGTCCGTCTCAAAATAAATAAACGGTGCCGGTTCTAAACGAACTCCAAGCCTCACTAAAACAACCTGACCAAGTAGAGATTGGATGAACATAGGCTGGATCTATAAGTATATCCCTCCACTCCTGAGGAATAGCTCTCATGATCAGTAATCTGGTGGAAGCAATCTATCCAAGTGGCCCATGTCTACTCTGATCACCTCCTCTGACATCTCCACACCTCCCCTGAACCAATCTCCGACTGTCACAACCCCCTGAGCATGCCATTTGGCCAAGGGAGTCCTAAGTTCTATACCAGGGGAGGATCCCTGGTACCGAACCAGGGGGTTATGGTAAAGTGGCTGTCTGGTAATTTCCTCTCTGGAGGAGGGAACTGCTCTGATGAGGTGCTGTCGAAAATGATCCCATATCTGAATAAGCCTTTTCACAAGTGGTGAGGAATGCTGAGAATGCTGGTCTGTCAGGAAGATCCAACTGACTCTACCTGCCCCACTGACCTATTGCTCTAGGGGTGAACTGGTGAATCCCATGCAGTAGGAACTGCTTCCACGACTGATCTCCTAGAGTCAAACCTCTAACAAGAAGTTTGACTAAAAGGGCTCTGCTCTACATCTTTGGATCAAGAACCCCAAGTCCTCCCTGCGAGAAGGGTAAAGTGATAGTATCCCATGAAACTCTGGCCCTAGTGTCCTCAGAACCATCACCACCACTCCACAGAAAGTTTCGAAGAAATCTCCTCACCTGATGGATCGAGCCAGCATGAAAGCACCAACATGATGCAACATACCACATAGTCGCTAGTAGAACCTGGTTGAGTACCAGTGCTCTTCCGACCAAAGAAAGTTTAGCCGTACTTCAATAGGCTAGCTTTCTCCGAATACTCTCAAGAACTGGGGCAAACTGTTGCATCGAGGACACCTCAATGCCAACCTGGAAGCCTAGATATCTCATGGAGGTGCCTCTGGGTATCCATACAAAGCCTCTATCTCCTCCCCATGCTAGGGTATCCTGCTGAGCTCCAGTCCAGATGCCTTTTAATTTGTTCTGATTGACAAGTCCCCCTGAGGCTAGGTAGAACTTGTCAATTGAATCCGCAGCAATAGCAAGACTATGCATCTCCTCTGACTGTCAGTGTCGTGTCATCAGCAAACTCAGTGTCCAGAAGCTCCTACTCCTACCAGATAAACAAATGAAGGCCCAAAGTGCCATGACTGGTAGCCTATATAAAGTATCCCATAGCCTCCGCTACGAAAAGGAAAAGGTAAGGTGCAGGCAGGCATCCCTGTCATACCGATTTGGATAGCTGAAAAACCGGTCCTCTACCTCTACAGACCACCATCTTGCTAGAGGAGTGAGAGTAACGTGAGGAGACCCATAAAATTCATCTATCATTGAAGCCTAGCCTCCTCATAGTGCCCTCCAAGAAACCCCAGTCCACCTTGTCATAAGCCTTCTCAAAATCGAGAAGGAGAACTACAATCTCCTGCTGACTCTCCTTCGCCCAGTGAGTGGCCTCCCAAAAAGTGAAGATATTATCCAAGATACTCTGATCTTAGACAAATCCTGTCTGAGTAGCTCTGATGATATCTGGCAGCATAGGCTTTAAGCGAAGAGCCAAGGTCTTCGCTAGGATCTTGTAGGCTGTCCCTAGAAGTGTAATGGGTCTCCAATTATGTAGGACTGTCTTGTCTCCCCCTTTTGGGATGAGACAAATCATACCTGTGCATAATGTCTCACCCAAAGATCCTGTATCGAGAGCCTCTGAAAAGGCAGAAAGTAGATGAGGCCCAATCATATTCCAAAGAGCTCTAAAAAGAAGTGGCGACAAACCGCAGGCATGTGTCTCTGGAGTGATAGTGGGCTATCCAAAACATGACTCATCCTGTCTGAGACCATCTAGGGGACATGACTCCAAATCTCGTCTCTGGCTCTGATCATCTCCTCAGTGACTGGATCGGTGGTGTAAAGAGTGGAATAGAAATCAGAAGTGATCTCAACAAGACAGTGAGGGTCCATCTGAAGAGACCCGGCCTCATCCACAAGTCTACAAAGACTGTCCGAAGAGTGTCTCTTACCCACTACCCTGAAGAACTCTCTAGAGCATCTATCCCCCTTCTGGATCTAGAAAGTCTGCTGGGAGTAAAACCTGAACTGGGCCCTCCTACCCTGAATCTCCTCTAGTCTCTCTTGAGCCTCCGAAAGTTGCCCTCTGATGAAAAGAGAATGAGGAAAACTCTAAATCCAATCTCTGAAGTCTGGATACCTCTGCCCTTGCATTTCGATCTCTAATTCTAAGCTTTTCCTTCTCCTCTTTTGCCCTCAATTGGCAAGCCATGCTGACTCTAGCCAAAGCCCCCTCTACCCACATCAACCAGCCCTGATCCAAGGAGTGTCCTCTAACAACCAAGCCTCTCTCAACCGTTCCACAAACTCTGTGTCATAAGAAACAAAGTCTGGAACTCTCACAGAGCCTGTGCTCTCCAATCGAGACTCCAATCGAGAGGTAGGGAGAATCTATAATAGGATTGGAGCATGCTCAAATAAAACATAACCCAGGCGGATCCCAACTGTCCTCCTCTGGGCTAGCCCCATTGGCCAATCTGTCCTCCTCTGGGCTGGCCCCATTGGCCAATATAAAACCTGTCAAATCTGGCCAAAGAAAGAGACCCAAGGCAAACCCTGGACCAAGAGAACTGAAGACTGTCAGCCAAAACACCTATTTCATTAATTTTGGGCTTTTTCTGTTGTTTTTGGACGAAGCCCAAAAATCCTTCCCAAATGAAAAGTTTACTTTGTGAAAATATCCTTCCCAAATCAAAATTTTACTTTTTGAAAATATTCTTCCCAAATCAAAAGTTCACTTTGTGGCACTATCATATTCACATAAAAATATTGTTTTTTCAATCTATACTTTTGCACCAACATGCAAGAATTTGAAATAATCCTATATTAGAAATTCTAGCTATATCTAAGCTATTTGTTAATTTAAATATTTTTAATATTTTTCCTTGACTTTTTTCCTTGACGTGATAAATTTATAAATCCATGAAAGGAGACTTAAATATTTAATGAAAATAACATTGTCACTCACAATATGCACAAAATTTTTAAAACTTTTGATAAATAGAAAAAAGACATGATGCCATAAGACCCAAGTTTTGTATTAAACCAAAGAGGTATAATAGCAATTACATCTATTATTATATGATTACTTTGAGAGACGTTGCTCTCAGCTAGAGTCTTTATATCCAAAATGATATAGATTGATCATATGTTTACAATTTAAATTGTTACTCTTAAAGAGCCTCAATTCGTGCCATCTGCATAATTTGACTCCCCATTGTCTTATTGCTCAATGTCATAACAGTCCCTTGCCAGGTGCCATCTGCATAATTTGACTCCCACTTGTCTTGCCAAGCCTTGCCCCTTGGGTGCATTGACTCCCCATTGTCTTGTTGCTCAATGCGATAGTCCCTTGCTAAGTGCCATCTGCATTAACTCCCACAAGTTGTCTTGCCAAGCCTTGCCCCTTGGGTGCATTGACTCCCCATTGTCTTATTGCTCAATGTGATAGTCCCTTACCAGGTGCCATCTGCATTAACTCCCTATTGTCTTGGTAAGCCTTGACCCTTGGGTGACATCCAGTGCATATTTTGACTCTCATTTGACATAGGAGGTGATGACTCTGATTATAATTGTCTTGGATTGGCTTCTTGCCTAGTACCCAGATAAAATCCTTCAATGGACTTCAATACAAAGCTTTAATCATGGACATTCTTCATTTGCGCTGTCTCCTTCTACTTCCTCCATGGCGAGCATCCTTAAATATTCGTGTATATGCAAAATAGTTTGCTGTGGTATTTTTATTTTTCCTTCTACCTCATATCCCATGCGCTTCTTTGATTTCTTTGCCCTTGAATGCCAAGACACTATGATTGTCTCCGTCGAAACTTGAGAGACCGCTTCATCATTTGGGACCCACTCCTTCATTATACAATTAGTATACAATGTGTTGTTATCCATATTCTCCTTCCTGCCCTTTGGCTCATACCATACCACTATAAATGTTGTAGCTCTCCATGTAGATGCAAGGAATCAATCCATATATCTGCAAAGAACTTAATTCCATGCACTAACACCTCGGGGGGGTCACTCATCATATGTAACCCTATCACATGAGTTCAATAGAAGGATATTTTTAATTCCTAAATTTCTCGAAAATTAATATACATAAGGGAGCATTTAAAATGAAATGTAAAAAAATTTACAGATTTGTATAGAAAAAGGGTACATTTTATTAAGGAAAAATTTACAGATAAGGGATTTTACAAATAGGCCTTGAATGCACGTGATATAGAGGGTTCATACATAGTGATCCCCCCAAGACTAACACTCCACATAGATGTGTCTTTAGAAAGTGCTTTCCTTGTAATTTAGGTGGAGTGGCAACAAAACGAGGCAATGTTGTTGTATTCTAATCCATGCCATCTACAATAAGGCACATGTAGTCATCAGGATGCGAAATAGCTTGCTCCTTCCAAAATGCATATTTTTGTTTGGAATGTCGAATAAGGTCATGATGAGATTTTCGGTTTTTTTTGTATAATTCCCTTTGATTTGGACATGTTGCACTCTCAATCGCTCGCTTTAAATCATCACAAACATTGCACTTTGACATTTTTTGCCTCCTTGGGATTTTAACATATCCAAAGTTCTTCTTCCAAAGAGTATACAAAGTATGAGAAGAAGCTATGGCATCCCCTCTTTGCCTTTGCTTTTCTGCAATAGAGTCAAATACTTCGAGCTTTGTCAAGCCCATTGGAAGGTGCATTTCAGTGATCGCATCACCGTTAGGGAGTTTGGTAGATATATGGGGTTGAGGTAAAGCATTTTCATGTATGAAGTCTTGCAAAATTGCTGCTGCCCTGACAGTTGAGATTCTTGATTTGGACCTTCCTCTATTACCGTGAATGCTAAATTTGTTGCCGCCCTTTGCCTTGGTGACTAAATCCCAATATGTACCATGGGATAATCCAGTAATATTGCGATATGCCTTATTGCAAATCCTTTTTCCATTTACGAGAGGTTTTACCTTTTGTCTTGAACTTAGCCTTTTATTGCCATTCTGAAGAAAGCAAGAGAGACTTGTGAGAAGATATTCATTTCTTTTGCTTCCTCTTCTTTGCCACATGTGTCCTCTACATTCCTAATGTCTGCAAGATCAATGAAGCGCATACATCTTCGCTTGCAACATAGATATCCCAATGCATTTAACATGTTCTCCTCCTTCATTACTCTCTTCCTCTTTGGTTTCTTTTGTGGATTTGCCTGGATTCGCTTTCTCTTCATGCATATGTATGACCGTTTTCGTTCCTCATGCATGTTGTTATCTGTATTTATGCACTTCTTCTCCTCACATTTGTTTGTAACCAAGCATCCATGATTGGTCGTTGCATCCTTGGCCATATCACAATCAAAGTTAAATATTGAATAATCCTCTGTTGATCTCATCCTCGTTTTTAACATACTCTTAGGACCATTCAATGAATTCAATATTCTACGAGAGTATTGAGAACCTTGAAACTCTTCCACTCCTGAGAGAACATCACTCATTGGGACATCTTGCATGGCTTTCACAAATCCACAAGCTTGATTGACACCAGGTTTGTTAATATGCATGAACTCATCCACACTTGACAAGACATCACTATTGAAACCTTTGCCCTTCTCACTGTGCAAGAATTCATCCACCCCAGATAAGGCTTTGCTTCTAAAATCATTTTGTTTCTCAGAACCAATGAACTCATCCACTCCAGATAAGATGTCACTTCTATAATTGAGTATATTGAAATCATCCACATTTGAAGTGATGGAGCTTGGCATATGGGCACGCTTTTTAGGTCCTTTGATATTGTAGTATACCTTGTCTTTATCATT
Source organism: Dipteris shenzhenensis (assembly GCF_047967505.1). Taxonomy (NCBI): domain Eukaryota; kingdom Viridiplantae; phylum Streptophyta; class Polypodiopsida; order Gleicheniales; family Dipteridaceae; genus Dipteris; species Dipteris shenzhenensis. The sequence goes on from NC_141615.1 coordinate 41,355,675, forward strand.
GAAAACCACGTGCTTCTTTCTCATGTTTAAAAATTGCATGCTCATCTCATATTCTTGCCTACCTCATAGTAGGGATCACATAAGGATGTTATGTTATCAACCATACCATCATCAGTGACTTTTAGAATCCTCATCTGTGCAAATGACCATTGCTCCACTTGTTCAAATCCCAATACTTCACCTTCTGCTACAGTCTTATTTGCAAATGATCTCATTTGTAAAATGTCCCCTAGAGTAAAATCCAAGGTGGTGCACTTTGTATTCTTGATAATATCTGTTGCATAAGTCTCATCTTTGTCCCATGCTATAAATGATTTGTTGGATGTATTGTAGGGCATAACATCTCCAAGTGTTTCCATATCTCCACATTTATACTTTAGCTCAACATGTGCATAAAGAATCTTTGATACAGTAACTCCCACCTTATCTTCGCCAAGTCTTCGAAAGTGGCAAAGTGAATTGGGATCACTATCATGGATTGTAGCAAATGCAACTACTTCTCTTTTGCTACATAAAATCACATCCATCCCTGGAACAAAATCTATAGCCATCTCCTTTGTGAGAGTCCTTCGCAAGCAAGCTGTAGTAGTAACAATTACATAAATATTAGTCTCTTTTTAATAATCTACTCATTTATTATAATTTTTAATTAGTACTTAATTTATTGGTGGGAGAAGTTATCCGATCAAGTACTAATCAGATGGACACGCCAAGTTATCCTTTGCATGGTCGATCGAGCATTAAATACTATTTTTGCTCTAGTGTCATGCACATCCGTAAAAAAACCCGAGCCTACTAGGTATGTTATCTGATCAAGCACTTATGGGATGGGTGTGCCACTTTGCATGTAAGTAAATTCCACCTAGTTGAAGGTGTGTGCAAAGTATTGTGCCCATCGAATATGCTTTGCATTGTCGATCAACCGTAAAACACTGTTTTTGCCTTAGTGTCATGCACAACCATGAAAAAACACGGTCCTAAGTGTGTTAATCAAACAAGTACTTATCGGATGGGGGCTCCAATTTGCACGCAAGTCTGTTTCAACTAGGTTGAGATGCGTGCAAAGTATTGTCACCATCGGATATGCTCTGCATGGTCGATTACACATTATACAATGTTTTTCCCATAGTGATATGCACTTCCGCAAAAAAACACGCCCTTAGGTATGTTATCTGACCAAGTACTTATTGGATGGGTGTGCCTCTTTGAAAACATTTCAATACCACCTAGGTTAATGTGTAGGAAAAGTATTGTTCCCATCGGATATGCTTTGCATGGTCGATCGAGCATTAAATACCATTTTTGCCTTAGTGTCATGCACATCCGTAAAAAAACACGCTGCTAGGTGTGTTATCCGATCAAGTACTTATGCAATGGGAATGCCACTTTGTATGTAAGTCAATTCCACCTAGTTGAAGGTGTGTGCAAAGTATTGTGCCCATCGGATATGGTTTGCATTGTGGATCAAGCATAAAACATCGCTTTTGCCTTAGTGTCATGCACAACCATATAAAAACATGGCCATAGGTGTGTTATTCAAACAAGTTCTTATCGGATGGGGGCTCCACTTTGCACGCGAGACCGTTTCAACTATGTTGAGGTGCGTGCAAAGTATTGTCACCATTTGATACGCTTTGCATGGTCGATCACGCATTATACACCATTTTTTCCCAAGTGATAAGCACATCCACAAAAAAACACGCCCTTAGGTGTGTTATCTGACCAAGAACTTATCGGATGGGTGTGCCTCTTTGATAACATTCCAATATCACCTAGGTTGAGGTGTACAAAAAGTGTTGTGCCCATCGGATATCCTTTGCATGATCGATCGAGCAATAAATACTATTTTAGCTCTAGTGTCATGCACATCTATAAAAAAAACACACTGCTAGGTATGTTATCCGATCAAGCACTTATGGGATGGGAGTGCCACTTTGCATGTAAGTCAATTCCACCTAGTTGAAGGTGTTTCCAAAGTATTGTGACCATCGGATATGCTTTGCATTGTCGATCAAGCATAAAACAACGTTTTTGCCTTAGTGTCATGCACAACCATGAAAAAACACGGTCCTAGGTGTGTTAATCAAACAAGTACCTATTGGATGGGGACTCCACTTTACACGCAAGTACATTTCAACTACCTTGAGGTGCGTGCAAAGTATTGTCACCATCGGATATGATTTGCATGGTCGATCACGCATCATACACCGTTTTTTCCCTAGTGATATGCACATCTGCAAAAAAACATGCCCTTAGGTGTGTTATCTGACCAAGTACTTATCGGATGGGTGTGCCTCTATGAGAACATTTCAATAGCACCTAGGTTGCGGTGTAGGAAAAGTATCGTGCCCATCAGATATCCTTTGCATCATCGATCGAGCATGAAATACTATTTTTGTGGATTATGTCATGCACATCCATAAAAAAAACACATTGCTAGGTATGTTATCCGATCAAGCACTTATGGGATGGGTGTGCCACTTTGCATGTAAGTCAATTGCACCTAGTTGAAGGTGTGTGCAAAGTATTGTGCCCATCAGATATACTTTGCATTGTCGATCAAGCATAAAACAATGTTTTTGGCTTAGTGTCATGCACAACCATGAAAAAACACGGTCCTACGTGTGTTAATCAAACAAGTACTTCTCGAATGGGGGCTCCAATTTGCACGCAAGTCCGTTTCAACTAGTTTGAGATGCGTGCAAAGTATTGTCGCCATCGAATATGCTCTGCATGGTCGATTACGCATTATACAATGTTTTTCCTTACAATGTTTTTCCTGTAGTGATATGGACATCTGCAGAAAAACACGCCCTTAGGTATGTTATCTGACCAAGTACTTATCGGATGGGTGTGCCTCTTTAAGAAAATTTCAATACCACCTAGGTTAAGGTGTAGGAAAAGTATTGTGCCCATCGAATATGCTTTGCATGGTCGATCGAGCATTAAATACCATTTTTGCCTTAGTGTCATGCACATCCGTAAAAAAACATGCTGCTAGGTGTGTTATCTGATCAAGTACTTATGCGATGGGAATGCCACTTTGCATGTAAGTCAATTCCACCTAGTTGAAGGTGTGTGCAAGGTATTGTGCCCATCGGATATGCTTTGCATTGTCCATCAAGCATAAAACACCGTTTTTGCCTTAGTGTCATGCACAACCATATAAAAACACGGCCGTAGGTGTGTTATTCAAACAAGTACTTATTGGATGCGGGCTCCACTTTGCAAGCAAGTTCGTTTCATCTACCTTGAGGTGTTGCAAAGTATTGTCACCATCGGATATGCTTTGCATGGTTGATCATGCATTATACACCATTTTTTCCCGAGTGATATGCACATCCGTAAAGAAACATGCCCTTAGGTGTGTTATCTGACCAAGTACTTATCGGATGGGTGTGCCTCTTTGAGAACATTCCAATACCACCTAGGTTGAGGCATAGTAAAAGTGTTGTGCCCATCGGATATCCTTTGCATGATCGATCGAGCAATAAATACTATTTCTGCTCTAGTGTCGTGCACATCTGTAAAAAAACACACTGCTAGGTGTGTTATCCAATCAAGTACTCATTAGATGGGAATGTCACTTTGCATGTAAGTCAATTCCACCTAATTGAAGGTGTCTGCAAAGTATTGTGCCCATCTGATATGCTTTGCATTGTGGATCAAGCATAAAACAACGTTTTTGCCTTAGTGTCATGGACAACCATGAAAAAAACACGGTCCTACGTGTGTTAATCAAACAAGTACTTATTGGATGGGGGCTCCACTTTGCACACAAGACCGTTCAACTACGTGGAGAAGCATGCAAAGTATTTTCACCATCAGATATGCTTTGCATGGTCGATCATGCATTATACACCATTTTTTCCCGAGTGATATGCACATCCGCAAAAAAACAAGCCCTTAGGTGTGTTATCTGACCAAGTACTTATCGGATGGGTGTGCCTCTTTGAGAACATTCAATACCACCTAGTTTGAGGTGTACAAAAAGTGTTGTGCCCATCGGATATCCTTTGCATGATCGATCGAGCAATAAAAACTATTTTTGCTCTAGTATCATGCACATCCGTAAAAAAAACACGCTGCTAGGTATGTTATCTGATCAAGCACTTATGGGATGGGAGTGCCACTTTGCATGTAAGTCAATTCCACCTATTTGAAGGTGTGTGCAAAGTATTGTGCCCATCGGATATGCTTTGCATTGTCGATCAAGAATAAAACAACCTTTTTGGCTTAGTGTCATGCACAACCATGAAAAAACACGGTCCTAGGTGTATTAATCAGTAAGTACTTATCGGATGGGGGCTCCACTTTGCACGCAAGTGTCTTTCAACTATGTTGAGGTGCGTGCAAAGTATTGTCACCATCGGATATGATTTGCATGGTCGATGATGCATTATACACCATTTTTTCCCTAGTGATATGCACATCCACAAAAAAACACGCCCTTAGGTGTGTTATCTGACCAAGTACTTATGAGATGGGTGTGCCTCTTTGAGAAAATTTCAATACAACCTAGGTTGCAGTGTAGGAAAATTATTATGCCCATCGGATATCCTTTGCATGGTCGATAGAGCATTATATACTATTTTTGTGGATTGTGTCATGCACATCCGTAAAAAAAACACGCTGCTAGGTATGTTATCCGATCAAGCACTTATGGGATGGATGTGCCACTTTGCATGTAAGTCAATTCCACCTAGTTGAAGGTGTGTGCGAAGTATTATGCCCATCGCATATGCTTTGCATTGTCGATCAAGCATAAAACACTGTTTTTGGCTGTGTCATGTACAACCATGAAAAAACACGGTCCTAAGTGTGTTAATCAAACAAGTACTTATCGGATGGGGGCTCCAGTTTGCATGCAAGTCCGTTTCAATTAGGTTGAGATGCGTGCAAAGTATTGTCACCATCGAATATGCTTTGCATGGTCGATTACGCATTATACAACGTTTTTCCCGTAGTGATATGCACATCCGCAAAAAAACATGCCCTTAGGTATGTTATATGACCAAGTACTTATCGGATGGGTGTGCCTCTTTAAGAAAATTTCAATACCACCTAGATTAAGGCATAGGAAAAGTATTGTGCCCATCGGATATGCTTTGCATGGTCGATCGAGCATTAAATACCATTTTTGCCTTAGTGTCATGCACATCCGTTAAAAAACACGCTGCTAGGTGTGTTATCTGATCAAGTACTTATGCAATGGGAATGCCACTTTGCATGTAAGTCAATTCCACCTAGTTGAAGGTGTGTGCAAGGTATTGTGCCCATTGGGTATGCTTTGCATTGTCGATCAAGCATAAAACACCGTTTTTGCCTTAGTGTCATGCACAACCATATAAAAACACGGCTGTAGGTGTATTATTCAAACAAGTACTTATCGGATGCGGGCTCCACTTTGCACGCAAGTCTATTTCAACTATGTTGAGGTGCTTGAAAAGTATTGTCACCATCGGATATGCTTTGTATGGTCGATCACACATTATACACCATTTTTTCCCGAGTGATGCACATCCGCAAAAAAACATGCCCTTAGGTGTGTTATATAACCAAGTACTTATCGGATGGGTGTGCCTTTTTGAGAACATTTCAATACCACCTAGGTTGCAGTGCATGAAAAGTATTGTGCCCATCGGATATCCTTTGCATAGTCGATCGAGCATTAAATACCATTTTTGCGTTAGTGTGATGCACATGCGTAAAAAAACACGTTGCTAGGTGTGTTATCCAATCAAGTACTTATGCAATGGGAATGCCACTTTGCATGCAAGTTAATTCCACCTATTTGAAGGTGTGTGCAAATTATTGTGCCCATCGGATATGCTTTGCATTGTGGATCAAGCATAAAACAACGTTTTTGCCTTAGTGTCATGCACAACCATGAAAAAACACGGTCCTAGGTGTGTTAATCAAACAAGTACTTATTGGATGGGGGCTCTACTTTGCACGCAAGACTGTTTCAACTATGTTGATGTGCATGCAATGTATTTTCACCATCGGATATGCTTTGCATGGTCGATCATGCATTATACACCATTTTTTCCCAAGTGATATGCACATCCACAAAAAAACACGCCCTTAGGTGTGTTATCTGACCAAGTACTTATCGGATGGGTGTGCCTCTTTGAGAACATTCCAGTACCACCTAGGTTGAGGTGTACAAAAAATGTTGTGCCCATCGTATATCCTTTGCATGATCGATCGAACAATAAATACTATTTTCACTCTACTGTCATGCACATCCGTACCTAGTTGAAGGTGTGCACAAAGTATTGTGCCCATTGGATATGCTTTGCATTGTCGATCAAGCATAAAACAACGTTTTTGCCTTAGTGTCATGCACAACCATGAAAAAACACGGTCCTAGGTGTGTTAATCAAAGAAGTACTTATCGGATGGGGGCTCCACTTTGCACGCAAGTCTGTTTCAGCTACCTTGAGGTGCGTGCAAAGTATTGTCACCATAAGATATGATTTGCATGGTCGATGATGCATTATACACCGTTTTCCCCCTAGTGATATGCACATCCGCAAAAAAACACACCCTTAGGTGTGTTATCTGACCAAGTACTTATCGGATGGGTGTGCCTCTTTAAGAAAATTTCAATACCACCTAGGTTGCAATGTAGGAAAAGTATTGTGCCCATTGGAGATCCTTTGCATGGTCGATCGAGCATTAAATACTATTTTTGCTCTAGTGTCATGCACATCCGTAAAAAGACACGCTGCTAGGTATGTTATCCGATCAAGCACTTATGGGATAGGTGTGCCACTTTGTATGTAAGTCAATTCTAGCTGGAAGAAGGTGTGTGCAAAGTATTGTGCCCGTCGGATATGCTTTGCATTGTCGATCAAGCATAAAACAATGTTTTTGGCTTAGTGTCATGCACAACCATGAAAAACACGGTCCTAAGTGTGTTGATCAAACAAGTACTTATCGGATGGGGGCTCCAGTTTGCACGCAAGTCCGTTTCAGCTAGGTTGGATGCGTGCAAAGTATTGTCACCATCGGATATGCTCTGCATGGTCGATTACGCATTATACAACGTTTTTCCTGTAGTGATATCCACATCCGCAGAAAAACACACCCTTAAGTATGTTATCTGACCAAGTACTTATCGGATGGGTGTGCCTCTTTAAGAACATTTCAATACCATGTAGGTTAAGGTGTAGGAAAAGTATTGTGCCCATCGAACATGCTTTGCATGGTCGATCGAGCATTAAATACCATTTTTGCCTTAGTGTCATGCACATCCGTAAAAAAACACGCTGCTAGGTGTGTTATCCGATCAAGTACTTATGCGATGGGAATGCCACTTTGCATGTAAGTCAATTCCACCTAGTTAAAGGTGTGTGCAAGGTATTGTGCCCATCGGATATGCTTTGCATTGTCGATCAAGCATAAAACACCGTTTTTGACTTAGTGTCATGCACCGCCATATAAAAACACGGCCGTAGGTGTGTTATTCAAACAAGTACTTATCGGATGGGGCCTCCACTTTGCATGCAAGTCTGTTTCAACTACCTTGAGGTGGGTGCAAAGTATTGTCACCATCGGATATGCTTTGCATGGTCGATCACACATTATATAACATTTTTTCCCGAGTCATATGCACATCCGTAAAAAAACATGCCCTTAGGTTTGTTATCTGACCAAGTACTTATCGAATGGGTGTGCCTCTTTGAGAACATTCCAATACCACCTAGTTTGAGGCATACGAAAAGTGTTGTGCCCATCGGATATCCTTTGCATGATCGATCGAGCAATAAATACTATTTCTGCTCTAGTGTCATGCACATCTGTAAAAAAACACGCTGCTAGGTGTGTTATCCGATCAAGTACTTATGAGATGGGAATGCCACTTTGCATGTAAGTTAATTCCACCTAGTTGAAAGTGTGTGCAAAGTATTGTGCCCATCGGATATGCTTTGCATTGTGGATCAAGCATAAAACAACGTTTTTTCCTTAGTGTCATGCACAACCATGAATAAACACGGTCCTAGGTGTGTTAATCAAACAAGTACTTATTGGATGGGGGCTCCACTTTGCACACATGACCGTTTCAACTACCTTGAGGTCTGTGCAATGTATTTTCACCATCGGATATGCTTTGCATGGTCGATCACGCATTATACACCATTTTTTCCCGACTGATATGCACATCTAAAAAAAACAAGACCTTTGGTGTGTTATCTGACCAAGTACTTATCGGATGGGTGTGCCTCTTTGAGAACATTCCAATACCACCTAGGTTGAGGTGTACAAAAAGTGTTGTGCCCATCGGATATCCTTTGCATGATCGATGGAGCAATAAATACTATTTTTGCTCTAGTGTCATGCACATCCTTAAAAAAAACACGCTACTAGGTATGTTATCCGATCAAGCACTTATGGGATGGGAGTGCCACTTTGCATGTAAGTCAATTCCACCTAGTTGAAGGTGTGTGCAAAGTATTGTGCCCATCGGATATGCTTTGCATTGTCGATCAAGAATAAAACAACGTTTTTGCCTTAGTGTCATGCACAACCATGAAAAAACACGGTCCTAGGTGTGTTAATCAAACAAGTACTTATCGGATGGGGGCTCCACTTTGCACGCAAGTCCTTTTCAACTACATTGAGATGCGTGCAAAATATTGTCACCATTGGATATGATTTGCATGGTCAATGATGCATTATACACCGTTTTTTCCCTAGTGATATGCACATCCACAAAAAAACACGCCCTTAGGTGTGTTATCTGACCAAGTACTTATGATATGGGTGTGCCTCTTCGAGAAAATTTCAATACCACCTAGGTTGCAGTGTAGGAAAAGTATTGTGCCCATCGGATATCCTTTGCGTGGTCGATCGAGCATTAAATACTATTTTTGTGGATTGTGTCATGCACATCCGTAAAAAAAACACGCTGCTAGGTATGTTATCCGATCAAGCACTTATGGGATGGGTGTGCCACTTTGCATGTAAGTCAATTCTACCTATTTTAAGGTGTGTGCAAAGTATTGTGCCCATCGAATATGCTTTGCATTGTCGATCAAGCATAAAACACCGTTTTTGGCTTAGTGTCATGTACAACCATGAAAAAACACGGTCCTAAGTGTGTTAATCAAACAAGTACTTATCGAATGGGTGCTCCAGTTTGCACGCAAGTCTGTTTCAACTAGGTTTAGATGCATGCAAAGTATTGTCACCATCGAATATGCTCTGCATGGTCGATTACGCATTATACAACGTTTTTCCCGTAGTGATATGTACATCCGCAAAAAAACATGCCCTTAGGTATGTTATCTGACCAAGTACTTATCGAATGGGTGTGCCTCCTTAAGAACATTTCAATACCACCTAAGTTAAGGTGTAGGAAAATTATTGTGCCCATCGGATATGCTTTGCATGGTCGATCGAGCATTAAATACCATTTTTTCCTTAGTGTCATGCACATCCGTTTAAAAACACGCTGCTAGGTCTGTTATCCGATCAAGTACTTATGCGATGGGAATGCCACTTTGCATGTAAGTCAATTCCACCTAGTTGAAGGTGTGTGCAAGGTTTTGTGCCCATCGGGTATGCTTTGCATTGTCGATCAAGCATAAAACACCGTTTTTGCCTTAGTGTCATGCACAACCATATAAAAACATGGCCGTAGGTGTGTTATCCAAACAAGTACTTATCGGATGGGGGCTCCACTTTGCACGCAAGTCCGTTTCAACTATTTTGAGGTGCTTGCAAAGTATTGTCACCATCGAATATGCTTTGGATGGTCGATCACGCATTATACACCATTTTTTCCCGAGTGATATGCACATCCGCAAAAAAACACACCCTTAGGTGTGTTATCTAACCAAGTACTTATAGGATGGGTGTGCCTCTTTGAGAACATTTCAATACCACCTGGGTTGCATTGTATGAAAAGTATTGTGCCCATCAGATATCCTTTGCATGGTCGATCGAGCATTAAATACCATTTTTGCCTTAGTGTGATGCACATCCGTAAAAAAACACGCTGCTAGGTGTGTTATCCAATCAAGTACTTATGCATTGTGGATCAAGCATAAAACAAAGTTTTTGCCTTAGTGTCATGCACAACCATGAAAAAACACGATCCTAGTTGTGTTGATCAAACAAGTACTTATTGGATGGGGGCTCTAGTTTGCAGGCAAGACTGTTTCAACTACGTTGATGTGCGTGCAAAGCATTTTACCATCCGATATGCTTTGCATGGTCGATCATGCATTATACACCATTTTTTCCCTAGTGATATGCACATCCGCAAAAAAACACGCCCTTAGGTGTGTTATCTGACCAAGTACTTATAGGATGGGTGTGCCTCTTTGAGAACATTCCAATACCACCTAGGTTGAGGTGTACAAAAAGTGTTGTGCCCATCGTATATCCTTTGCATGATCGATCGAGCAATAAATACTATTTTTGCTCTAGTGTCATGCACATCCGTAAAAAAAACACACTGCTAGGTATGTTATCCGATCAAGCACTTATGGGATGAGAGTGCCACTTTGCATGTAAGTCAATTCCACCTAGTTGAAGGTTTGTGCAAAGTATTGTGCCCATTGGATATGCTTTGCATTGTCGATCAAGCATAAAACAACGTTTTTGCCTTAGTGTCATGCACAACCATGAAAAAACAGGGTCCTAGGTGTGTTAATCAAACAAGTACTTATCGGATGGGGGCTCCACTTTGCACGCAAGTCCCTTGAGGTGCGTGCAAAGTATTATCACCATCGGATGCGATTTGGATGGTCGATGATGCATTATACACTGTTTTCTCCCTAGTGATATGCACATCCGCAAAAAAACACGCCCTTAGGTGTGTTGTCTGACCAAGTACTTATCGGATGGATATGCCTCTTTAAGAACATTTCAATATCACCTAGGTTGCAATGTAGGAAAAGTATTGTGCCCATCGGATATCCTTTGCATGGTCGATCGAGCATTAAATACTATTTTTGCTCTAGTGTCATGCACATCTGTAAAAGAAACACGCTGCTAGGTATGTTATCCGACCAAGCGCTTATGGGATGGGTGTGCCACTTTGCATGTAAGTCAATTCCACCTAGTTGAAGGTGCGTGCAAAGTATTGTGCCCATCGGATATGCTTTGCATTGTCGATCAAGAATAAAACACTGTTTTTGGCTTAGTGTCATGCACAACCATGAAAAAACACGGTCCTAAGTGTGTTAATCAAACAAGTACTTATTGTATGGGGCCTCTAGTTTGCATGCAAGTCCGTTTGAACTAGGTTGAGATGCGTGCAAAGTATTGTCACCATCGGATATGCTCTGCATGTCGATTATGCATTATACAACGTTTTTCCTATAGTGATATGCACATCCACAGAAAAACATGCCCTTAAATATGTTATCTCACCAAGTACTTATCGGATGGGTGTGCCTGTTTAAGAACATTTCAATACCACCTATGTTAAGGTGTAGGAAAAGTATTGTGCCCATCGAATATGCTCTGCATGGTCGATCAAGCATTAAATACCATTTTTGCCTTAGTGTCATGCACATCCATAAAAAAACACGCTGCTAGGTGTGTTATCCAATCAAGTACTTATGCGATGGAAATGCCACTTTGCATGTAAGTCAATTCCACCTAGTTGAAGGTGTGTGCAAGGTATTGTGCCCATCGGATATGCTTTGCATTGTCGATCAAGCATAAAACACCGTTTTTTCCTTAGTGTCATGCACAACCATATAAAAACACGGCCGTAGGTGTGTTACTCAAACAAGTACTTATCGGATGGGGGCTCCACTTTGCATGCAAGTCTATTTCAACTACGTTGAGGTGCGTGCAAAGTATTGTCACCATCGGATATGATTTGCATGGTCGATCACACATTATACACCATTTTTTCCTGAGTGATATGCACATCCGTAAAAAAACATGCCCATTCCAATACCACCTAGGTTGAGGCATACGAAAAGTGTTGTACCCATCGGATATCCTTTGCATGATCGATCGAGCAATAAATACTATTTTTGCTCTAGTGTGATGCACATCTGTAAAAAAACACGCTGCTAGGTATGTTATCCGATCAAGCACTTATGGGATGGGAGTGCCACTTTGCATGTAAGTCAATTCCACCTAGTTGAAGGTGTGTGCAATGCTTTGCATTGTCGATCAAGCATAAAACAACGTTTTCGCCTTAGTGTCATGCAGAACCATGAAAAAACACGGTCCTAGGTGTGTTAATTAAACAAGTACTTATCGGATGGGGGCTCCACTTTGCACGCAAGTTCGTTTCAACTATGTTGACGTGAGTGCAGAGTATTGTCACCATCGAATATGATTTGCATGGTCGATCACGCATTATACACCGTTTTTCCCTAGTGATATGCACATCTGCAAAAAAACAGGCCCTTAGGTATGTTATCTGACCAAGTACCTATCGAATGGGTGTGCCGCTTTGAGAACATTTCAATACCACCTAGGTTGCGGTGTAGGAAAAGTATTGTGACCATCGGATATCCTTTGCATGGTCGTTCGAGCATTAAATACTATTTTTGCTCGAGTGTCATGCACATCCGTAAAAATAACATGCTGCTAGGTATGTTATCCGATCAAGCACTTATGGGATGGGTGTGCCCCTTTGCATGTAAGTGAATTCCACCTAGTTGAAGGTGTGTGCAGAGTAATGTGCCCATCAGATATGCTTTGCATTGTCGATCAAGCATAAAACACCGTTTTTGGCTAAGTGTCATGCACAACCATCAAAAAACACGGTCCTAAGTGTGTTAATCGAAGAAGTAGTTATCGGATGGGGGCTCCAGTTTGCACGCAAATCTGTTTCAACTAGGTTGAGATGCGTGCAAAGTATTGTCACCATCAGATATGCTCTGCATGGTTGATTACGCATTATACAACGTTTTTCCCGTACTGATATGCACATCTGCAAAAAAACATGCCCTTAAGTATGTTATCTGACCAAGTACTTATCGGATGGGTGTGCCTCTTTAAGAACATTTCAATACCACGTAACTTAAGGCGTAGGAAAAGTATTGTGCCCATCGCATATGCTTTGCATGGTCGATCGAGCATTAAATGCCATTTTTGCCTTAGTGTCATGCACATCCGTTAAAAACCACGCTGCTAGGTGTGTTATCTGATCAAGTACTTATGCGATGGGAATGCCACTTTGCATGTAAGTCAAGTCCACCTAGTTGAAGGTGTGTGCAAGGTATTGTGCCCATCGGATATGGTTTGCATTGTCGATCAAGCATAAAACACCATTTTTGCCTTAGTGTCATGCACAACCATATAAAAACACGGCCGTAGGTGTGTTATTCAATTACGTACTTATCGGATGGGGGCTCCACTTTGCACGCAAGTCTGTTTCAACTACGTTGAGGTGCATGCAAAGTATTGTCACCATCGGATATGCTTTGCATGGTCAATCACGCATTATACACCATTTTTTCCCGAGTGATATGCACATCCGCAAAAAAACAAACCCTTAGGTGTGTTATCTGACCAAGTACTTATCGGATGGGTGTGCCTCTTTGAGAACATTTGAATACCACCTAGGTTGCGGTGTAGGAAAAGTATTGTGCCCATTGGATATCCTTTGCATTGTCGATCGAGCATTAGATACTATTTTTGCTCTAGTGTCATGCACATCCGTAAAAGAAACACGCTGCTAGGTAGGTTATCCGATCAAGAACTTATGGGATGAGTGTGCAATTTGCATGTAAGTCAATTCCACCTAGTCGAAGGTGTGTGCAAAGTATTGTGCCCATCGGATATGCTTTGCATTGTCGATCAAGCATAAAACACCGTTTTTTGCTTAGTGTCATGCACAACCATGAAAAAACACGGTCCTAAGTGTGTTAATCAAACAAGTACTTATCAGATGGGGGTTCCAGTTTGCACGCAAATCCGTTTCAACTTATGCACATCCGCAAAAAAACATGCCCTTAGGTATGTTATGTGACCAAGTACTTATCGGATGGGTGTGCCTCTTTAAGAACATTTCAATACCACGTAGATGAAGGCGTAGGAAAAGTATTATGCCCATTGGATATGCTTTGCATGGTCGATCAAGCATGAAATACCATTTTTGCCTTAGTTTCATGCACATCCATTAAAAAACATGCTGCTAGGTGTGTTATCCGATCAAGTACTTATGCGATGGGAATGCCACTTTGCATGTAAGTCAATTGCACCTAGTTGATGGTGTGTGCAAGGTATTGTGCCCATCGGATGTGCTTTGCATTGTCGATCAAGCATAAAACACTGTTTTTGCCTTAGTGTCATGCACAACCATATAAAAACACGGCCGTAGGTGTGTTATTCAAATCGGATGGGGGCTCCACTTTGCACGCAAGTCCGTTTCAACTACGTTGAGGTGCGTGCAAAGTATTGTCACCATCGGATAGGCTTGGCATGGTTGATCACACATTATACACCATTTTTTCCCGAGTGATATGCACATCCATAAAAAAACACGCCCTTAGGTGTGTTATCTGACCAAGTGCTTATTTGAGAACATTTCAATACCACCTAGGTTGTGGTGTAGGAAAAGTATTGTGCCCATCGGATATCCTTTGCATGGTCGATCGAGCATTAAAAACTATTTTTGCTCTAGTGTCATGCACATCCGTAAAAAAAACGCACTACTAGGTATGTTATCCGATCAAGAACTTATAAGATGGGTGTGCCACTTTGCATGTAAGTCAATTCCACCTAGTTGAAGGTGTGTGCAAAGTATTGGGCCCATCGGATATGCTTTGCATTTTGGATCAATCATAAAACAATGTTTTTGCCTTAGTGTCATGCACAACCATGAAAAAACACGGTCCTAGGTCTGTTAATCAAATAAGTACTTATCGGATGGGGGCTCCACTTTGCACACAAGTCTGTTTCAACTACATTGAGGTGTGTGCAAAGTATTTTCAGCATCAGAAATGATTTGCATGGTCGATCATGCATTATACACCGTTTTTTCCCTAGTGATATGCACATCCATAAAAAACACGCCCTTCGGTGTGTTATCTGACCAAGTACTTATCGGATGGGTGTACCTCTTTGAGAACATTTCAATACCACCTAGGTTGCGGTGTAGGAAAAGTATTGTGCCCATCGGATATCGTTTGCATGGTCGATCAAGCATTAAATGATATTTTTGCTCTAGTGTCATCCACATTCGTAAAAAAAACACGCTGCTAGGTATGTTATCCGATCAAGCACTTATGGGATGGGTGTGCCACTTTGCATGTAAGTGAATTTCACCTAGTTGAAGGTGTGTGCAAAGTATTGTGCCCATCGCATATGCTTTGCATTGTCGATCAAGCATAAAACACCGTTTTTGGCTTAGTGTCATGCACAACCATGAAAAAACACGGTCCTAAGTGTGTTAATCAAACAAGTACTTATCGGATGGGAGCTCCAGTTTGCACGCAAGTCAGTTTGAACTAGATTGAGATGCATGCAAAGTATTGTCACCATCGGATATGCTCTGCATGGTCGATTACACATTATACAACGTTTTTCCTGTAGTGATATGCACATCCGCAAAAAAGCACGCCCTTAGGTGTGTTATCTGACCAAGTACTTATTTGATGGGTGTGCCTCTTTGAGAACATTTCAATACCACCTAGGTTGCGGTGTAGGAAAAGTTTTGTGCCCATCGGATATCCTTTGCATGGTCGATCGAGCATTAAATACTATTTTTGCTCTAGTGTCATGCACATCCGTAAAAAAACACGCTACTAGGTATATTATCCGATCAAGCACTTATGGGATGGATGTGCCACTTTACATGTAAGTCAATTCCACCTAGTTGAAGGTGTGCGCAAAGTATTGTGCCCATCGGATATGCTTTGCATTGTTGATCAAGCATAAAACACCGTTTTTGCCTTAGTGTCAAGCACATTTGTAAAAAAACACGGTCCTAGGTGTGGTATCGGATCAAGTACTTATCTAACTGACATGCCACTTTTCATGCAACTCAATAACACCTAGGTTGAGGTGGGGGCAAAGTATTGTGCCCATTGGATGTACTTTGCATGATATATCACGTATTAAACTCTGTTTGTGCCTCAATGTCATGGACAACTGTAAAAAAACACGCTTTTAGGTGTGTTATCTGACCAACTACTTATCAGATGGGTGTACCACTTTGCATGCAATGCAATACCAAAATTTTTGAGACTCATGCAAAGTATTGTGCCCATCAGATATGTTTTGCATTGTCGAACAAGCATTAAACATTGTTTTGGCCTTAGTGTCATGCACAACCGTCAAAAAACGCGGTCCTAGATGTGTTATTCAACTAAGTACTTATGGGATGGGCACGCCACTTTTCATGTAAGTCAATAATACCTAGGTTGAGATGTGTGCAAAGTATTGTGATGATCAGATATGCGTTGCATTGTCGATTAAGCATAAATTAGCGTTTTTGCCTTAGTGTCATGGACAACAACCAATAAAAAACATGGTCCTAGGTGTGATATTCTAAAAATTACTTGTCAGATGGGGGAGCCACTTTGCAAGAAAGTCAATTTCAAATAGTTTGATGTGCGTGCACAGTATTGTGTCTATCGGTTACACTTTGCATGGGGGATCACACATTGTACACCATTTTTCCCCTAGTGTTATGCACATCCGTCAAAGAACACGCTGTTAATAGGTATATTATCATACCAAGTACTTATTGAATGGGAGTTCCACTTTGCATGGAATACCATACCACCGCATTTGAGGCACATGCAAAGTATTGTGCCCATCGCATATGCTTTACATGGTAGATTGAGTATTAAAAACCGTTTTTGGCCTTGGTGTATTTTTCAAACACGATCCTAGGTGTATTTTTCAAACAAGTACTTATCGGATGGGGATGCCACTTTGCACACAAGTCAATACTGCCTAGGTTGAGGAACGTGCAAAGTCTTGTGTCCATTGGATATGCTTTGCATAGTCGATCGCACATTATACACCATTTTGTTCCTAGTGTTACGCACAATCTCGGGGGGGTCACTCATCATATGTAACCCTATCACGTGAGTTCAACAGAAGGATTTTTTTAATTTCTAAAATTTACAGAAATAAACATACATAAGGGACTATTTAAAATAGTTTTGGAAAAAATTTACAGATTTGTATAGAAAAGGGGTACATTTTATTAATGAAATTTTTTATAGATAAGGGACTTTAAATATAGGCCTTGAACGCACGTGATATAGAGGGTTTATACATAGTGACCCCCCCGAGCGCACAATCATCATAAAATACATTTGGAGGTGTGTTATCTAAACAAGTACTTATGGGATGGGTGCACCACTTTGTATGCAAGTCAATACGACCTAGGTTGAGGCGTGTACAAAGTTTTGTGCCCATCAGAGAAATGTAGATGCGATAATATTAGAAAATTCTCGGTATGTGTATATGTGTGCGGCAAACAATTTTGATACAACAAAGTAAACACCTAGTGCACAAATTATGCACTTCATACCTTGAGTAAATAAGCCTGTTGATGAGGATAAATATGCCCTTGAATAAAAGCACAGTTGTTGTATGACCACAATAGGATCACTTTGACACCTGTGATTTTGCCCACATGTAAGTTTGCAAATAGTATAAAAAATCATATAATAATATATTAATAGTTTGCAAATGTGTATAGCAAGTGAGTAATGGGAAGTGGAAGTGGGAGTGAGGAGGGAGGAGTGGAATGGGAGAGGGAAGTAATAGGGGTGTATGATAATAAGTATACAAAATAGTATAATAATATATTAATAGTTTTCAAATGGCAAGTGAGTAATGGGAAGTGGAAGTGAGAGTGGGGAGGGAAGAATGGAATGGGAGAGGGGAAGGTAATAGGGGAGTAGGATAATAAGGGAGTGAAATGAGTGAGGGGAGTTAATAGGGGATGAAAAAGAGGAGGGTGAGATGGGGAAATATGGGATTTTGGGAAATGGGAGGAGTATGGGACATGGTGGAAATGTGGGATGGGAGTGGTGGCAATGGGGGAGGAAGAAGAAATGGATGGAGGGAGGGCTAATGGAAGATTGGGATGACGGCTGGGGGTCCAATTGGAGAGGGGGAGTAATGGGAACCAATGGGAGAGGGGATAAATGAAAAGCCAATAGGAGAGAGGGGAGGAATGGAAAGCCAATAGGAGAGGAGGAGGAAAACCTAATTTTTCTTATATATAGTCTTCCTTCTTCATTCATTCTCCCCTCATTTCATTCATTGGAGCAAGGAAGCAAGGACGATCAAGAAAGCAAGGAAGGAAGAGCAAGAAAGCAAGAAAGAGCAAACTTACAAACTTTTTCCACGTACTTGCAAATTTTTTTGATTAATTCTTTATCTAGATTTTTTTTTTAAAATTTGAAGAGAGAGAAACTAGAGGGAGAGAGGAACTAGAGAGAGAGGGGTTTGCCAGGAGGGGAGGAGAAGGAGAGGATGGAGAGGGGGGGGGGGAGAGGATGGAGAGGGGGGAGGGGGGAGGAGAAGGAGAGGATGGAGAGGGGGGAGGGGAGAGGATGGAGAGGGGGGAGGGGAGGGAGGGGCAGGGGGCGGGGTGGAGGGAGGGAGAGGGGGGGGGGAGGGGCGGGGAGGGGAGCCGGGTAGGGAGGGAGAGGAGGGGGTGGGGTCGAGGGAGGGAGGGGGGGGTGGAGGGGGCAGGGGGAGGGGGTGGCGGCGAGGGCTGGGGGAGGGGAGGGGGCTAGGGGAGGGGGCAGGGGGAGGGGGTGGCGGGCGGGGGCGGGGGCGGGAGGGGAGGGGCTAGGGGAGGGGGCGGTGGGCGAGGGGAGGGAACTATGGGGGAGGGGGTGGGGGTGGCAGGCGAGGGCGGGGGCGGGGGTGTCGGGTAGGTAGGGGGGGTGGGGGCGAGGGGAGGGGGTGGCAGGGGCGGGGTAGGAGGGGGGAAGAGGGAGGGGCGGAGGCGGGGGCCGGGTCCAGGGAGGGAGGGGGGTCTGGCGGCCACGGCCGCAGAACCCCTTGGAGGGGGGAGGGGAGGGAGGGGGTGGGGGGGTCTGGCGGCTACGGCCGCCAAGGGGGTGGGGGGTCGAGGGAGGGAGGGAGGGGGGGGTCTGGCAGCTGCGGCCACCAGGACCCTGGAGGGGGGAGGGGAGGGAGGGGGTGGGGGGGGTTGGGGTCGAGGAGGGAGGGGGGGTCCTGGCGGCTGTGGCCGCTAGACCCTGGAGGGGGGGAGGGGAGGGAAGGGGTGGGGGGGTTGGGGTCGAGGGAGGGAGGGGCACGGGGGAGGTGTGGCAGCCGCGGTCGCCAGGACCCTGGAGGGGGGCAGGGAGGAGGGGGTGGGAGGGGTTGGGGTCGAGGGAGGGAGGGGAAGGGGTCTGGTGCCGTGGCTGCCAAGGGGCTGCCAAGGGGGTTGGGGGGTTGGAGTCAAGGGAGGGAGGGGGCGGGGGGGTTTGGCAGCCGCAGCCGCCAGGACCCTGGAGGGGGGAGGGGAGGGAGGGGGTGGGTCGAGGGAGGGAGGGGGGGGCCCTGGTGGGGGGAGGGGAGAGAGGGGGGGGTCGAGGGAGGGAGGGAGGGTCTGGCGACCGCGGCCACCAGCGGGGGTGGGGGGGTTGGGGTCGAGGGAGGGAGGGGAGGGGGGGTTTGGCGGCCGCGGCCACCAGGACCCCTGGAGGGGGGAAGGGGGGGAGGGGGTGGGGGGGGTTGGGTTGAGGGAGGGAGGGGGGGGGTCTAGCGGCCACGGCCCGCCAGGGGGTGGGGGGGTCGGGGTCGAGGGAGAGAGAGGGGGGGGTCTAGCGGCCACGGCCGCTAGGGGATGTGGCGGGGTTGGGGTCGAGGGAGGGAGGGGGGA